>NW_027332432.1:176106-178606 GCF_000442705.2 Elaeis guineensis
TTGTCCTTTTTTCTTTCTATTTTTTTTGATGATTTGTTTTTCATTTTGAATCCGATGAAATCGGATTCAAAATGAAAAACATTGATTTTTTTATTGAAAAAAAAAATCAAATAACTAAGATCTCATATGTATTACAATTTCATCACTAAATCCATTTGGAATTTTTCTAACGATTCCGATACTTTAGTATCATTAAGTATTAATACTCTTCATTGTGTATATGTATATAAATAAGGTAACATTTACCAAACCAATTAAGTTTTAGGCTAGGCATATAAAAAAAAGAGTTTAAATTTCTATGGCAATTGTACTATTCACAATAGAAAAATAGGATTAAGATTTTCTATTGTGAATAGTTAATGGATAGGGAAAAATACTATTCTTAACTTAATAAGAATAAGAACCCAATATACAGAAAACTCTTATTCTACATACCGCAGCTAGTTATAACTAATATTGAGTAGTTCAATACATTAATTAATGTGAATCGTTCATCTTAAAAAATTTTCAGTTCTTCGGGCTATGTCAATTCCGATTATCCCAAGACTTTATTATTTGTTTGTCGCACAAAAAAACTTTTTGAATGTCCGGTAGAAACCGATTTCGCTAAAGAAAAAGCTTTTGCTGCAGTTAAATATCCTTTTTTCTTCCAAATATTCCTACGAATATGTTTTTTTGACATAGAAATACATTTTTTTGGAACTGCCATTCAAAAAAGGGTTACTCATTTTTATTTATCGTTGTATGTGAAAGACATGTATTGTTCGGAATAGATCCTTTTTTTTAATCATTATCTATACTTTATTCTGTGAATAATAGTTTTTTTTTAACTTTCAACATTTAACATAATTTAACATTTAACATAAAATAACAAATAATATATATATATATATATATTATATTTTTTTTTCATTATTATTGTTTATCCTTTTCGAAAGAGATAAGAATTGGTGAATCGGAAACAATTATTAATTATAAAATATAAAAAAAAATCTCAATTTGTTTGTTTTCTTATGGAACATACATATCAATATGCATGGATAATACCTTTTCTTCCACTTACAGTTACTATGTCAATAGGATTTGGACTTATACTTATTCCGACAGCAACAAAAAATATTCGTCGTATATGGGCTTTTCCTAGTATTTTTTTGTTAAGTGTAGCTATGGGATTTTCGGCCAATCTGTCTATTCAACAAATAAATGGAAGTTTTATTTATCAATATCTATGGTCTTGGACCATAGATATTGATTTTTCCTTAGAGTTTGGATATTTGATCGATCCACTTACTTCTATTATGTCAATACTAATTACTACTGTTGGAGTCGTGATTCTTATTTATAGTGACAATTATATGTCTCACGACCAAGGATATTTGAGATTTTTTGCTTATATGAGTTTTTCCAATACTTCCATGTTGGGATTAGTTACCAGTTCTAATTTGATACAAATTCATATTTTTTGGGAACTAGTGGGAATGTGTTCCTATTTATTAATAGGGTTTTGGTTCACACGACCGATTGCCGCAAGTGCTTGTCAAAAAGCTTTTGTAACTAATCGTGTAGGAGATTTTGGTTTATTATTAGGAATCTTAGGTCTTTATTGGATAACAGGTAGTTTGGAATTTCGGGATTTGTTCGAAATAGCTAATAACTTGATCCATAATAATGGGGTCAGCTCCTTATTTGCTACTTTGTGCGCCTCTTTATTATTTGTCGGTGCAGTTTCTAAATCTGCACAATTCCCCCTCCACGTATGGTTACCTGATGCCATGGAAGGACCTACTCCTATCTCGGCCCTTATACACGCGGCTACTATGGTAGCAGCAGGAATTTTTCTTGTAGCTCGGCTTATTCCTCTTTTCATAGACATACCTTATATAATGAATTTCATTTCTTTAATAGGTGTAATAACAGTACTATTAGGAGCTACTTTTTCTCTTGCTCAAAGAGACATTAAAAGAAGTTTAGCTTATTCTACAATGTCTCAATTAGGTTATATTATGTTAGCTCTAGGTATAGGTTCTTATCGAGCGGCTTTATTCCATTTGATCACTCATGCCTATTCTAAAGCTTTATTGTTTTTGGGATCTGGATCTATTATTCATTCAATGGAACCTATTGTTGGATATTCACCAGAAAAAAGTCAGAATATGGTTCTTATGGGTGGTTTAACAAGATATGTTCCAATTACAAGAACTGCTTTTTTATTAGGTACACTTTCTCTTTGTGGTATTCCACCTCTTGCTTGTTTTTGGTCCAAAGATGAAATTCTTAATGATAGTTGGTTATATTCACCAATTTTTGCAATAATACCTTATTTCACAATAGGATTAACCGCATTTTATATGTTTCGGGTATATTTACTTACCTTTGATGGGTATTTGCGCATTTATTTTCAAAATCACAGTAGCACTAAAAGTAACTCGTTCTATTCAATATCTCTATGGGGAAAAGAAGCACCAAAAACAGTCAATAAAAATTTACTTTTATCAACAAT
>NW_027332432.1:201106-203606 GCF_000442705.2 Elaeis guineensis
TTGTATCTATATGCATCAGGATCCCGATTCATGGATCTCTCGGTTCGAGAAATAAGAGGATCAAACCATTTCTTCTGACTCTTTTTCAAATTCGATAAATGTTGGTTGATCGTATATTTCATTATAGTTATATGATTCAGAGTATCATTTCCTATTCGATCCCTTTGAATTCCATATTCGAAGTTGCGATCGGATCTATTCATTAAAAAGAATCGATTCGATACATTTCTTATGTACCCATAGGTGCTATATTGGATTTGAATCAGATTTCGGATCAATCTATATTGATTGACTGCCTCCATTATGTTGTTGCTAGCAAATACCGCTGTTTTTAGTTTTGGATCTTCCAAATCATTCCCGCAGTAGATCCGGACCGATTTTTTCTGATCCTTCGATAAAAAGATTCATTCTCTTCATAAAAAAGAGGAGGTAGAACCAATAAAGATTTCTTTTTCGATTCATCTCTGGAGTTGAATACCTCATTCAAGAATTTTTTTTGATCCAACCCGTAGGAATCAATAGAAAAGGCAAATCCCCTATGATACACCAGATCCGGCTCGGTTATTGATAGAGTGAATAGATCTGCCATTTCTTGAAATCTCTCTTCTGATTCAAAATCGTGGTGTAACGTGTATCCCCCTTTGTTCCGGTCATGGAATAGATGAAATAAATCAAAAAATGGATTTTTTTTCAAGAATGAAATCTTATTGGAACTGTCCATATCCGGTTCATCCTTCGGAACCATATCACATCCCGGATCTGATGAAATAGGATGAATTGAGGCGGTATTTTGTAAATACGTAATTATCTTGAATATATCAACCATTTCTTTATTTTCCGATCGCCTGGAAGGGACAAAAGAAACATCTTGTTTTTTCTTCAAAAATTTCTGATCTCTAGTGGACCTCTCAGTAGGATTCGAACCCAGATGAAGTTCTGACCATCTGTCAGAGAAAAAAGAACGAATTGATCTTGTAGGATTCCCAAGAAATTCTTCGATTTCTTCCGGAAGCAGATGATTATTCATCTGCTTCTCACGTTCCGTGAATAGCCGGGACATTGAGGAAGATCCAAAAAGGCATTTCGGGAATCGATCTGATTCTATCTCTGTTCGTTCCGTTTGAAGAAAGGAAGGATCCAAAAGAATCGATCTTTCTTTTAGTTGCTGAATCTCTGTTTGATCGATCAATGTGTGATATTCCGAATCCTCATTTCTAATGGAATCGAAATGATCTATGGATTGATCAGAAGATCCTTTCAATTGGCTAGAATCCCTTACTTGAACGAAAATAGATCTTGTGGAATCATATTGAATATTTGACAATACATTCCGTACCTTGCTAAAAAACCGATCCTTGTTTACCAACCACACATTGTCTAACCAAATCAAATTCTCTCTCGATACGTTCCTCAAAAAATCCGATTCGTGCTGATTCTTCCCCCAACTAACGAAGAGATCTTGGCGGAATTGCCACATATGAATTGAGCACAATTTTGCAAAGAAATACCCCACTTGTTTCTCGAGAAGAGATGGGAAACATGCTCAATATCATTTGATTGAATAGTTGCCTCAGCTCCTTGTTGTTTGAAGAAAACCTCCCTTCAATTGGTCTTTTTTCACGAAAAGCAGACATGAGATAACAAATCAAGTCTTTCCCTAAGATTTCGAATAGCTGTCCCGAATTCAAGTTGATTATGTTTCGCTTCTTCCTCGGAGAAAGACGATCAAACAATTCCCAATCATGGTCCTTGCGGATCGGATCATCCGTATAGGATAAAAAAAGAAACTCCAGATATTTGCTATCTTTCTCTTTGAATGAGATCTCAATTCCAGCTACGGTTTCATTAGATATCTTACAACTAGAATCCCTCTTTTTTCCGATCCGGTTCCTCCACCACCGCGAACTCCGGTTAGATTCAGGCATGATACACTTTTTATTTATTGGGAGAACCCAAGTACTCTCTTGCGGATCCATGAAACAACTCTCAGAAATCTTTTTCCCTTTTGGAAGATACAGGAGCGAAACGATCAACCTATTGATATTGGAAGACCAAAAAGATTCTTCCAATGTCTCATTTCTGGGTCCAATGGAATTCATAGGTATAGGAAGAATAGGTATAGGAAGAAGCCCCATCAAATAGAGATTTTTTCTTTCGACCATCTTTCGATTGTTAATACGAGATATAAGGACCGCTACTACAAGCAGTACTACACCTTTGATCGTGAAATATCGATTGCTTGTTGAACCCCGTGAATCACGTGAAAGTAGGATACTCCAAATTCGGGGGTCAAAGAGTTTCATAAAACGTTCTTGGTGGAAAAAAATGTGAGTGAAAGATCCCACTGAATCGAATTTGATCCATGAATCTAAGAAATAGTGAGAATTCTTGATCTCTCTCAATATCTCTCTCAATTCGAAGATCCAGGATTTGAATTGATGTCCTTTCATTGATTCCTCCTAAAGATTTCATTTCAATTGGAATTTGGTTATTCACGATG
>NW_027332432.1:208606-231106 GCF_000442705.2 Elaeis guineensis
TGACATTTCCATTTCTTCATCAGAAGATGAGTCCCCTTTGAAACCAGAATTGCTTTTCCTTGATATCGAACATAATGCATGAAGGGATCCTTGAAGAACCATAGGGTCTTCTGAAAATAATTACGGCGCACTACTATAAGATGTTCGATTTTTCCATAGAAATGTGTTCGCTCAAGAAAGGCTCCAGAAGATGTTAATCGTAAATAAGAAGATTGTTTACGAAGAAAAACTAATACAAATTCGCATTCAGATACATAAGAATTATATGGGAACCGAAATAGTCTTTATTTTCTTTTGAAAAAAAATAGAATTATTCGGAGTAATAAGACTATTCCAATTATGATATTCGTGAAGAAAGAATCGCAATAAATGTAAAGAAGGAACATCTTGGATCCAGCATTGAAGGATTTGAACCAAGATTTTCAGATGGATGGGATAAGGTATTAGTATATCTGACACATAATTTAAATGCGACAATTTGTCCTCCAAAAAGGGAAATATTGAATGAATAGATCGTAAATTCAAATTCTGAGATTTTGGTATTTTTTTTCTTCGAGGGAAGATACTAATCGCAGCAAGATTGGAATTTCCACAATGACTGCAAAACCTTCCAATATCATCTGAGAATAAAAATGAAAATCAAAATAATTGTTGTGCCCAACGAATCGATTTTGGTTAGAATCATTAACCGAATAAATCAAATAATTCTGTTGATACATTCGAATAATTGAACGTTTCACAAGTACTGAACTAGATTTATTGTCATAACCAAAAATTTCCGTGGATTCGTAAAAAATCGAACCATTTAAACCACGATCATGAGCAAATGTGTAAATATACTCCTTAAAGAGAAGCGGATATAGAAAGTGTTGTTGCCGAGATCTATCTTTTTCTAAATATCCTTGTAATTCTTCCATTTCCATTTCTACTTGAACCAGAGGCAGGACCCATTTCATTTTTTGGGTTATCAAATGATACATAGTGCAATATGGTCAGAACAGGGTATATATTATGTATATAATTACAGTAAGAAAAAAATATATATCCCACAAACAAAGGAAACAGGGGAGTCCAATCAACAGATCTTTTTCCTCTCCTTTTCTATCCAATTGGTTTATGTTCGTTATAATTACAAGAGGGTCAAAAATCCTTTATTTTTGCAACTCAATCGCTCTTTTGACTTTGGAATAAATTCTCTTTATCAGTATACTGTTTCTTCTACACATCCGTCTCCAATCCATAATAAAGAATAATTAGGATTCATTAAAAAAAAGAAAGAAAATCAATGGTCCACTCACAAAAGAACCCACCCTTTCCCGCATCAGGCACTAATCTATCTTTAACGTCTAATTAGATCGGGTAATCATTCAAATTAAGAACAAAAGCTCGTTGCTTTTTATTTCACCAGAATTAGAGCCATAGGGCTCTATCCATTTATTCACTAGACCCAACTGTAAATGGGAATTTTTTTTTCACTTCCAAAAAGAAAAAAAATTTGTAACGATCCGGTAAGGATAAACTCAAAGTTCTACTTTAATTAAATAATAAATTAAATAATAAATTAAATAATAAATTAAATAATTAATAATTAAATAATAAAAAAAATAATAATATTTATTACGACATGCTGTTTTTTCCATTCATTACCTTTGAGGATCAGTCGTGGTCTTATAGACTCTACCAATAGTCTGGACGAATCTGTTGCTTCATCCAAATGTGTAAAAGATCATAGTCGCACTTAAAAGCCGAGTACTCTACCGTTGAGTTAGCAACCCGAATAAAATAAATAGGATATGTAAATACGGTCAAAATAAAAAATCAATTGAATTGCACTGCACGACCCCGTCAAAACATTGAACTAGAACAAATCGAAAAGAAAGATTTGTTGATCAATTAAAAACACCAAAATACCAAAATGGACAGATCAGATTAAACAACAACAGATTCCCAATAGAGATGTCAAAATTGTGACAAACCACCATTTTATTTATCAATTTTCTTTTCTTTTTCGTTAAGAAAATACATCTTGTATGCCAGTAAATCCGGTAGGGCAAACCCATCATTTGACTGAAGTGAAGGAAAGAAAAAACCAATATGGGGTGGAGATAAACGGATCTATTTATCTACGATCGAATTATATTTCTTCGATGCACCATTGTCAATATGAATCCAATGTTAAGAAAACAAATTTAAGTAAATCAAATAAGGACTTGTGTTGGATTGGCACAACATAAACATAAATAATAAATTTGGATGAAAAAAAAAAATACGAAAGAGGTAAAGTAAAGAAAAAATCTCGGGTTTATTCAATCAATAGAGGTACAATAAGCAAGATTAACCCCTTATTTGTTGGTGGATTCCCGCAACAAACAAAACAAGAAAAAAAGTAAATTAAGTATGAATACAGCAAGAAAAAGGCAAATTGTGTGTAAATAATTACACAAAGATAGATACTAGTTACCCCCCCCTTTTTTTTTATTTATTAATTTTGTTTTTTTCCTTTAATTAACTCGAATCGAAGTTCTTTCTTGAAATAATTCTGCCTTCCTTAAAATATCACAAACAGTTCCCGTAGGTTGAGCACCTTTTTCAAGGAAATATAGAATAAGAGGAACATTTAAATAAGTTTGATTCTTTATCGGATCGTAAAAACCTACTTTTCTAAGATCTCTTCCTTCTCTTCGGGATCGAACATCAATTGCAACGATTCGGTAGATGGCTCATTGGAATAGATGTAAATAAACAATGCCCCCCCTAGAAACGTATGGGAGGTTTTCTCCTCATACGGCTCGAGAAAAAAGGATTCTAAATTTCTGTATATGTATATAATGGCAAATGGATCCATAAAATCATGAATTAGACTATGATTTGAGTCGTTTTTTTATTCTTCCTTACAGAAAAAAAGAAATCTCATTCGTACTCATAACTCAAGTTGGGTAATTCTGACAGAGTTCGAAGGGAAACCCTTAGACATTTATTGAGCCGTCTCTAACCTCTTTTGTTTGTCTCATCTCGAATCTATTTTTATTCCTCATTCTGATTCAATTGTTGAGACAATTGAAAATAGTGTTTACTTGTTCCGGAATCCTTTATCTTTGCTTTGTGAAATCATTGGGTTTAGACATTACTTCGGTGATCCTTACTCCTTTCAAAAGAGCAGCAACATACCTTTTTGTTTTTTGTTATTTTTTTCTATACTATAGAAATAGAATATGAACGGTGGATTCCCTTGTGATACACTTTTGATCGAAATAGTTTTACCAATTCTGAAAAATTTTACTTTTTATTTTTCAAACTTCTTTGATTTTTCGATTTTTTTAACCTTTCGATTTATATATTGAGGATATACTTACAAAGTTGGTCTAACTTATTAATAGTTACTAACCCTAGATTCTTCCCCCCGATAAACGAATCAATCCTTTCTGCTCGAGCTCCATCATGTACTATTTACTTACAACCTAACACAAATTAGGTTCCTAACAGAGCAGAACAAACTATGTCGAGCTAAGAACATCTTCATTCCTATAGAAAATGATGGATGTAAGAATCCACAGCCGATCATGTCCTTCAAGTCGCACGTTGCTTTCTACCACATCGTTTCAAACGAAGTTTTACCATAACATTCCTCTAATTTTATTTCAAACCGGTATGTAATTGATTCAATATGGAATCATGAATAGTCATTGGCTCAACCGGTGTGTGTATACCGGTATATAATAGTACATACTTTCTATCTATCTATGGATAGATCTATCTATCTATGGATAGATAAGTATTCATCCGGGGAAGGCTCGGTAAGGATCCAATTTATTTAACTCTATATTCTATCATATGAATGAAACATATTTCTAAAAAAGACGAATAAATAAGTTTGCTTAAGACTTATTTACATCTTAAAAAGATTGTTCGGGACGATCAATCATGAAGGATCCATTTTTCTCGAACAAATAAACTATAAACCTCAAAAGAAGAACCTTTAATATTAATAGATTTGCAATCCCGGAACAAAATCAATTATTAATAAAATAAAACTTTTTTATTTTATACAATACGGATTTTGTTTTACTTCAGGTTCAAGAATTTTTCTTTTCCATCAATTCCATAAAGTCAAGTAGATGCAATATACGAATTTCCCCCAATCGCTACATTACATTGATTTACAATTATTCATTTGAACCGGATAAGATATAAGATGAACCAGATAAAATACAAAAAAATGGGGTCCAGATCAATTCGTTTTTACTATTTTTTTCCCACACCAGTTTTAGAAGTTTTAAGACCAGTGATGAAATTAGTACCAAAAACTCCCTACTCTTTAGTCTCCACATAGACTGTGGAATTGGGATACCCCATTTATTTACTTTAGGCTTTTTACCCTTGGTAAGGGAATAAAGAGGCCTTTCTTTCATTCACATTTCGATTCAGAATGCTTCATGTGAGAATTGACATTTCATAGATATGGGACATAAAGTTTCCAAAAGTAACTAACTTTAAAATGAATATTGAGTAGTACGAACATATCCTGAATGTGAATGATAAACCCAGAACTTCTTTTTTGAATTAAAAAAAAAGTATTTCCACCCACATTTGACACTTGATTACGTTTGTGAGAAACCAAATGAAAGAAAAAATATGATTCTAAGAATGATTCTTAGAATTCAGAACAATGTTCTCGTTAACAATTTTATGTTTCATGTGGGATACAATGTGATCCCATCTTTCGTTTCTGATGGAAACGATCTGGGACGGAAGGATTCGAACCTCCGAGTAACGGGACCAAAACCCGCTGCCTTACCGCTTGGCCACGCCCCATTTCGAATTTCTATTCGACACTAATAAACATTAATATTGGTATTGGTTATTCGTCAATTCCAACCCAATAAATACATTGGGGATATATTGTTGCTAGGATTCAACACATGTAGATATAGAATCAAAAAAATTCATTGATCATTACGTGGAATTCAGTTAAGATATTGTATGAAAATGGAATTCCTTGTATTCTCATTTGAGAATGGAAGGAAAGATTTTTTGACTTGTCTTTTTTTTTCCCTTATAAAAAAAAACTCAATCAGAATAAAATTATCTAATCTACAAGAACGAAATTTTGTTATGCTTAATATCTTTAGTTTAATCTGCATCTGTCTTAATTCTATCTTTTATTTGAGTAGTTTTTTCTTCGCCAAATTGCCCGAAGCTTATGCCTTTTTAAATCCAATCGTAGATGTTATGCCTGTCATACCTGTACTTTTTTTTCTCTTAGCCTTTGTTTGGCAAGCTGCTGTAAGTTTTCGATGATTTAATACTCTGCTAAATTCATGATTTATTCGATAAATCAAAATTCGAAAAATTGATAAGACCAGATAAGTCTTACATTATGAACCCTCGATTCAAAAATCGAAATTCTTGTATATTGAATAACCACGGCGATGAATTTTGATCAACTTATTTCCTCGTTCTGACCTTACAGTGAGCAAAGACTTTATTAGGTTGCCTACAATACCTAATTATTCATATGACAAGAAATTTTTGATAACGAAGGAATCAAAATCTTATTCCAAAGAAATTCGTGAAAATGACTTTCTTTTCAAAAAACACTTCATTTTTTTGGGGGTGTCATGTCAAAACAAAATAGTGTATGTGGTAAAAAATAAGTAACCTATTCCCTTTTTCAAAAAAAAGATCTTGGAGATTGTGTAATGCTTACTCTCAAACTATTCGTTTATACAGTAGTGATATTCTTTATTTCTCTCTTCATCTTCGGATTTTTATCCAATGATCCAGGGCGTAATCCTGGACGTGAGGAATAAAAAAAAGATATTTTTAGTTTTTCCTGCTTTTTCTAAATTTTTTTTTCTTATGATTTTATCTATTCCATACATTTACCTATGATAAAATCAAGGGATCGAAATTCCTTCGAATTCGAAAGTCTTCAAGTAATAAGAAGAAGCGGAGAGAGAGGGATTCGAACCCTCGGTACGAATAACTCGTACAACGGATTAGCAATCCGCCGCTTTAGTCCACTCAGCCATCTCTCCCCATCCCCATCCCCATTTAAAAATGGAAAATTTTTTATGTGATGTGACACGTGAAGTAAAGATATATAAAAATATAAAATAGATAAATAAAAAAGTAAAACAATTATATAACATATAAATTATATAACATATATAAATAAACATTATAATATAACTTATAAAGATATATAAAAAGAACAATAAAGTAATATATATCTATATAGGAATAGGATAAATATATATATATATAAGAAGAAATTTGATCAGGAATTCAATTTAGATAATGATTCGAAACGGATATCCCAAATAGAAAAATACCCTACTTCTTTTATTTTGTACGAAAGGTTTATTCCCCCGGCTTGGTTTAAGTACTGGCCGGGCCAGGCCAGTATTTCCATAGATAAAATGATTTAATAATGATTTGATATCAATCAAAAATACTTGTTGAAGTGTCATTTCTTATTATTAATACTTAATATTATTACTTAATATTATTACTTAATATTATTAATATGAAATTAATATATTTTAATATGAAATTAATATATTTTTTTATTTTCTTTTTATCAATTTATTACTTACTGGAAAAAGAAACTGGAATAATAAATATATAAATATATGTATATATATTTATATATTTATTATGTACATATATATGTACATATATTAAACAATAAAAATTATTAAAATGAAAAAAAAATATCAAATATTAAACACACATATTTATAAACGTAGTTATAATATAACTCATTTATTTGTTCAAGAGACAAGCTTTATTTGAACAATTGAGATCCAATTGACCCGAATTCTTAATTCATAAGTAAGATCTGGCAGTTGAAAGAGAAGTTGAAAAAAAAAATAAACCATGTATGCAGATTTCATCCTTTCAATGATCCAGCTTCAATGATTCTTTCAGACCGGGACTGTCAGTAATGACTTCGTATCAAACGAAAAGAAAAGTATAATATAACTATAACTTTTTTTATGTTATTTAAGTAAGCTTTCTGCTCTTCGCCCATTTAAGTCTAAGTCCCCGGCGGGACGAAGCGTCAACGCTCAAATTTTCATGATTCTGATGCTATCTTGATTGCGCCTCACTCTTTTGTTCGACAAATGGTCCATTCATATACAATAATAAATATATAGCGGGTATAGTTTAGTGGTAAAAGTGTGATTCGTTCTATCAAAAACTTAAATAGTTAAGGGGTCTTTCAGTTTTTTTCATATTCCGATCAAAAACTTTATTTCTTAAAAAGGTTTAATCCTTTACCTCTCAATAGTATATTTGAGGAAGAATATACATTCTCACGATTTGTATCCAAAGGCCAATTAGAAATTGAATAAAAAAGATTGGATTATGGATATGGAGTCGCGAAGCATAATTTTTTTGGATTGGATTAACTCTTCCAATTGAATGAGTATGAATAAAGGATCTATGGATGAAGATACAAAAGTTTATTTCCAATCGTAACTAGATCTTCAATTTTTTTTTGTAAAAGGGAAATTGAAGCCAAATAGCTATAAAATGATGGTTTTGGTTTACTAGAACCATCAGCATATTGTTTCAGCTCGGTGGAAACCAAATTCTTTTCCTCAGGATCCTGCGAGTGGAAATAGGGAACGAAGTAACTAGACTAAATGGATTTAGTATAATCCCCCTCCTCTAGAGGGATCATCTAGAAAGCAAGTAGCTTTGGATGGATTCATACAGAAAAGCTAACATAGATGTTATGGATCTAATTTTTCTCTTTGGGAATACATCGATCTTCTATAAAGGAGCCGAATGAAACCAAAATTTCATGTTCGGTTTTGAATTAGAAACGTTAAAAATGATCAACCAACGTCGACTATAACCCCTAGCCTTCCAAGCTAACGATGCGGGTTCGATTCCCGCTACCCGCTCTATATTCTTTATTATATATGCCCTTTATTATACATACATCATCGATTTGGATATGCATCCTTGTTTTTTATTCCCTAAAATATTTTCCGTGTAATCGTTTTTTATCCGAACAAGAGAAAGGAAGAATACGAAAGAAGAAAATAGGAACGAAAAGCGTCCATTGTCTAATGGATAGGACAGAGGTCTTCTAAACCTTTGGTATAGGTTCAAATCCTATTGGACGCAATTTATTTCCATCTATCTTTTTTAAATGGCTATACCAAGAAACCTTTTTTGAATGATTCGAATCAGAAATATTTCTCAATGAGTATTCTTGTACTAAGAATAAGAGGGAGAAGTTGACGCTTGTTCCTGAAGTAAAAACAGTTCGATCTGTTCCTGAATAGCTTCCCTCAAAAGGGCTTCCGCTTGCTCGGTGAATGTCTTGGTAGAAGATATAATTTCTTGGAATTGAGGTTTATTCTTTTTTAAGTAGGTACGTAACTGAACGAGAAATTTCTTTACCTGTCCAATTTCTAACGGATCAAGATATCCATTCGCTCCGGTATAAATAGTAACTATCTGTTCTTCCACCGTGAGAGGGTCTGATTGGGATTGTTTAAGCAACTCACGTAATCGTTGACCTCTTGCCAATTGATTCTGAGTAGCTTTATCGAGATCAGAAGCGAATTGTGCAAAGGCTTCTAACTCTGCGAATTGCGCTAGTTCCAATTTTGATTTGCCAGCTACTTGTTTCATGGCTTTAATTTGAGCTGCGGATCCCACTCTGGAAACAGAAATACCCACATTAATAGCGGGTCGGATTCCAGCATTGAATAGATCGGCGGATAAGAATATTTGTCCATCTGTAATGGAAATTACATTAGTAGGAATATAAGCTGAAACGTCCCCAGATTGAGTCTCAACTATTGGTAAAGCAGTCATACTCCCTTCACCTAAACGAGAATTTGATTTAGCGGCTCTTTCCAAAAGGCGCGAATGCAAATAAAAAACATCTCCTGGATAAGCTTCACGACCAGGGGGTCTTCTTAATAGAAGAGACATTTGTCGATAAGCTTGTGCCTGCTTGGAGAGATCATCATAAATTATTAAAGTATGTTTTTTACGGTACATAAAATATTCAGCCAGAGCCGCTCCCGTATAAGGAGCGAGGTATTGTAATGTAGCAGGTGAATCCGCCGTTTGGGCTACCACAATGGTGTATTCCATCGCCCCTCGTTCCTGAAAAGTAGTCACTACCTGAGCCACAGAAGATGCTTTTTGACCAATAGCTACATAAACACATATCACATTTTGCCCTTTTTGGTTAAGAATCGTATCTGTAGCTACTGCTGTTTTTCCAGTCTGTCTATCCCCAATAATTAATTCTCGCTGACCGCGTCCTATAGGGATCATCGAATCGATAGCAATAAGCCCCGTTTGAAGAGGTTCATATACAGAACGTCTCGAAATAATACCTGGGGCAGGAGATTCAATTAACCGAGATTCAGAAGCTGAAATTTCACCTCTCCCATCAATAGGTTTAGCCAGAGCATTTATAACACGACCCAAATAAGCCTCACTCACAGGTATCTGAGCAATTCTTCCTGTTGCTTTTACAGAACTTCCTTCTTGTATCATCAAACCATCACCCATTAATACAACGCCAACATTATTTGATTCCAAATTCAGAGCAATTCCTATTGTACCCTCTTCAAATTCTACTAATTCACCTGCCATTACTTCATCAAGACCATGGATACGAGCAATGCCATCGCCCACTTGAAGTACGGTACCGGTATTCACAATCTTTACTTCTCTATTATATTGTTCAATACGTTCACGGATAATATTTCTAATTTCGTTGGCTCGAAGGGTTACCATTAGTGTTTTTTTTATTCTTTTTCGAAAGCAAAGGGAAAAAATAATGCCTAAACTCTAAACTAAAGTAAAAGTAAAAGGGCTAATCTGTTATTTCTTCCATGGCCCCTAGAATGCCAATATTAGCACGGATCGTACGGAAATGTAACTCACTATTCAAACAACTATTCAGAGTTCCTAGAGCTCCTTGTAAGGCTTGTTGAAAAACTCGTTGTCGGACCTGATTAATCGCTCTTTGTTGTTCAAAATGAAGGGTTTCATTTTTGTAATTTTCTAATCGTTCCAAAGTGTCACAAGTAGCATTAATCAAATTTTCTTTTTCTCGTTCTATCTCAGAGTATCCATTCATTCGATACTCATCTGCTTCTATTTCTACTTTCCGTAAGCGAGTCCTGGCTCTTTCGAGCTGCTCAATGGCCCCTCTACGTAATTCTTCCGAATTTCGAATAGTACTCAAGATCCTCTGTTTTCGATTATCTAATAAATCATTTAATGAAAGTAGATTATCTTACCATTAATTTCACAACTTCCATAATCTCTTCCCGAACCAAACATGAATCTTTCGATTCATTTGGCTCTCACGCTCAATTATTTATTTTATGTTATGGGCATTCCCATATCTTTTTTTTTAATGTAATGAGCCTACCCTCTCTTTTCTGTTTATATTCAAAAACATCGAAACTGATATAAGACCAGAATATTAGGAGGACTCTTCCGACCAGACAAAAATCTATAATTGTCAGCAAAGTTCTTTCTTTATTTGTATTTGTTCTTTATTTGTATTTGTTCTTTATTTAATTTAAAATTTAAATTTACAATTTATTTCTATATTTTTTTATTTCCTTTTTTTCTTCAAATCCAAAAATTCCTATTTTTTTTTTACGTAGGTCGTCGATTCGGCATTGGAAAAAAGAGCAAGATGCCCATTTTTTTAATAAATGGTTCAAATCATTTTATCGATATGAGTGTTCTATATCAGATAAATTACCAACTATTCATTTTTAAACCATTTCGGTACGTTAGTACCGGTAGAAAGAGTACCATGTTTTGCCTGGACTTCAAACAGTTTAGCTTTAACCATGTTAATGGTCTCACATTATTGGTTGATAGAGAATCAAATTTACCAATAAGTCACGAAATGCTATGGTTCTTACATATGATTTCTTAATTTATTCAGAAATAATTCGTTGAGATCGTGCACTTTTTTTCCTATTTATCCTATAAAATGAATAAAATACCATAAATAAAGTGCAGTCGGATGGATCCAACCTATTCTTGAAATACACAACTCGCACACACCCCCTTTCCAAAAAAAATCAATACACCAAGCACTACACTTAGATTTATTGGATTTGTTGCTAAAATATCGGTATTAAACCCGAAACTCCCGGCGGATGGCCAGTGACCCAAGGAAAGGAAAGAATCGGTTCCATTTTTCATATGCTCTCCTCTTATAGATAGGACTAACAAAGAACAGAGTTCTTTTTGTATCACTTCGTCGTCCCTTTTTTGATCGATTTCTTTTTATTATATAAATTTTATTTCCATTTTTTTTTAATGGGAGTAGATTAAATCTAGTAATTTAATTTGATAATTTTTAAATTTCTTACTTGAAGTTTCCAATCCAATAAAATACTTATTAGGTTAAGTCTTGGGTCTCATGTCAATTGTGAAATATCTCGTTTGTTGAAACGATTCCTAAAAAAAGTAAAAAAAAGGTTTCCATTGTACTAAGCTAAGGACGCGAAGGAAGAAAACGAGCGGATCCAGTAATTACTCATCCTCAAAACAGTCCTTCCTTTCTTGGGGTATTGTCTCAACAAATAAATAATTGTAGGAGTAAAGCGTTGATATAATTAGAAGAAGCAAACAGCAATTCTGAGTTAATAAAATAAGAAAAAAGTATAGCGAATTAAAAAAATAAGAAAAAAAGTATAGTATGTAAGGTACTTTTTTACATTTCTAGGATTAAACAAAAGGATTCGCAAACAAAAGCGCTAACGCCACGACCAGTCCATAAATTGTTAAAGCTTCCATAAAAGCTAGACTAAGCAATAAAGTACCTCGTATTTTACCCTCTGCTTCTGGTTGTCTCGCAATACCTTCTACAGCTTGGCCTGCAGCAGTACCTTGACCAACTCCAGGTCCAATAGAAGCAAGCCCTACGGCCAATCCAGCAGCAATAACGGAAGCGGCAGAAATCAGTGGATTCATGGTAAGTTCCTCGCACCAAAAAAAAAGAAATGGTTAATGATACAATCAACCAATGAATTTTTACTTAATTTTTTTATCATTTTTTTTCATTAAGATTTTATCATTAAGATCTATCTGATTAAGATCTATCGGGTCGAAATAACTAAAAACTCCGAATTGAAATGGTAATATTACTGAATCGTCAGAACTATTTCGATATCTCATTTTGAGTTTCTACCCATAATGGAGTTTTTGTAAATACATATGTATACGGTTCTAGTTATTGCATTTCTTTGTTTCGAAACATTCTTTCATTCAATTCTTCTTTCCTTTCTTTTTTCTTCTAGATACTATCCTTGAGTTCATCTCTTTTTTGCATTTCATTCAATCCACAATCGCAGACGAAACAGAAAGACTTATATTGGAACTATATAAATGCAGTGAACCGCAATCAAATCAATCAATAATATATATATATATAGGGTATATAATAATATATATATATATATTAGGAATAGTCCTATATAACTAGTAAATATCTAATATCACATATACATTTGTTTCTTCCATAACGTAAACCACCCGCATTTTATATTTTATATTGAATCGGATTCTAGAATCATTCCTCGAAACAGACACAGGGGCTGGACTTATAGAGATTACATACATCTAGTGTGACCCCCCCAACCCATCTTTTTTTTACAATTCCGCAATATCGTCTATCTTTTTTCCTACGACTCTAGGTCGTATATTCATACGTATTTGTATTTGTATCTATTATGTTCCCCAACCAAGTGGATTATCTTGAATCATGCATGAATTGGGATAAGCTTAAAAAAGACTATTTCGAAAACTAGTCAATGATGACCCTCCATGGATTCACCTATATAAGCCGCGGCTAACGTTGCAAAAATAAGAGCTTGAATACCACTTGTAAATAATCCAAGAAGCATAACAGGTATAGGAACTACTGAAGGGACTAAAGAAACAAGAACAACAACTACTAATTCATCAGCCAATATATTCCCGAAAAGTCGAAAACTAAGAGATAAAGGTTTTGTGAAATCTTCTAGGATGTTAATTGGTAAAAGTATTGGGGTTGGTTGAATGTATTTTCCGAAATAACCCAATCCTTTTTTGGTAAGACCCGCATAAAAATATGCCGCTGACGTGGGTAAAGCTAAAGCAACAGTAGTATTTATATCATTCGTAGGCGCAGCTAACTCCCCATGAGGTAATTGTATGATTTTCCAAGGTAAAAGAGCACCTGACCAGTTAGAAACAAAAATAAATAAGAACATAGTTCCAATAAAGGGAACCCAAGGACCATATTCTTCTCCAATCTGAGTTTTGCTCAAATCTCGAATAAATTCAAGGACATATTCGAAGAAATTCTGACCGTCGGTCGGAATGGTTTGTGGATTCCGAACAGCTATGATGACTGAACCTAATAAGATAGCAATTACGACCCAAGAAGTGATAAGTACTTGGGCATGGATTTGTAAACCTCCTATTTGCCAATAGAAATGTTGGCCTACTTCTACACCCGATATATCGTATAACCCTTTGAGTGTTTTAATGGAACATGGTATAACATTCATATTGTCCTCTGACAGAAATTGAACTTCAAAAAAAGGAATTATTTTGATTCAACCATCTATTTCTCAACTCATTAACTTGAATCATTAATCGTATATTTTATTTACGATACCAAGAAATTACATAACATCATAACATAATATCAATATCCCCAGTACTTTTTTTATCTCTTTTTAAAAATTCAAAAAAAATAGTACCGATCCAATAAATCTATGGAGTTGCCAAATAATTAACTAATCTTATTATTCTTAATGATAATCAACGATTTCTTATATAGCTAGAACGACCCTCACAAATTGCAGATACTAATTTGTTAAGAATCAATCGGATTGAAGCTATAGCGTCATCATTTGCTGGAATCGAAATATCTGCGAGATCTGGGTCACAATTTGTATCGATTAAACAAATTGTCGGAATCCCCAAAATGACACATTCTCGAAGAGCCGTATATTCTTCTTGCTGATCAACGATGATCACAATATCAGGCAACCCCGTCATATATTTGATCCCGCCGAGATATGTTTGCAAGGTAGATAATTTTCTCTTCAACATTGCTGCATCTCTTTTGGAGAGACAGTTGAGTTTCCCCATCTTTTGTTCTGCTCTTAAGTCCCTGAACTTGTGAAGTCTCGTTTCCGTAGTGGACCAATTCGTTAACATACCACCAAGCCATTTTTTATTAACATAATGACACCGAGCCCTTATTGCAGCTGATGCTACTGAATCCACTGCTTTATTTTTTGTACCAACGATTAAGAAGTTTTTTCCCCTACTTGCTGCATCAAAAACTAAATCACAGGTTTCTGATAAAAAACGAGCAGTTCTAGTGAGATTTGTAATATGAATACCTTTACGCTTTGCAGAGATGTAAGGGGCCATTCTAGGATTCCATTTCTTAGTACCATGACCAAAATGAACTCCTGCTTCCATCATCTCTTCCAAATTGATGTTCCAATATCTTCTTGTCATTTTTCCCCAGACTTCCTTTTTTTTTTAACAAAGAGACGAGGTAACCTGAAATAAATAATTGTTCCGATGGAACCTTCTACGGGGGATTGACCGTTGATACACGACCCAAACCATTAATTTCTTTTAATTACTTATTTTATTTTTTACCAAATCAATAATCGGACCAGATAATTGAAAAATAGTTAAAGTGAAAGAAAAGAATCTGCTCTTAGGAATCATTAAATCGCGTAAATGATTGTTCTGATGTCTCATGGAAATTTGTCTCATGGAAATTGTTTTGGGCGTAAGAACAAAATAATTCTCTATGGTGTAACAAAATATCTCTTATTTCCAAATGAATGTTCTTGTCTTGCCTTGAAGGGTGTACTAATTTTTGGAATCCGGTACCAACAGGTATAATCCCCCCAGAACAACGTTCTCTTTCAGGCCTTTCAACCAATCAATACGACCTCGTAGAGCAGCTTTTGCTAAAACTCGAGCGGTTTCTTGAAAACTTGCTTCGGATATGAAACTTTGAGTATTTAGAGATGCCCTCGTTATTCCCAATAAGATTGCCCGATAACAGATCGCTTCGTCCAAAGCACGCCCTGCTCGTTCCGCTCGCAAAAAGCCGATTAATTCTCCAGGTAAAAAAACATTAGACATTCCATCTTCTGAAACCAACACTTTTGATGTTACTTGACGTACAATAATTTCTATATGTCTATTATGGATCTGTACCCCCTGGGATCGATAAACCTTTTGGATCTTATTAACCAAAGAGATACGACTTTGGGCTATGGTTAGCTCAGCTCCAATCAAGAATCCCCAGGGGATTCCAAGAATTCTTTGTATACGTTCGTTCCAACCTTCAACTCTCCTTTCTAGGTTCATCGATATTGAATCAATCGAACGCACTTCTAAGATTTGTTCCACTTTTGGAAGACCTTGCGTTATGTCACCAGATCTCGATTTTTCATATATAAATGTAACTAATGTATCTCCTTCGTAAAGTATTTCTCCATAATGGCTATGAACAGTTGCTCCTGGAGTGGCCAAATAGGGTTTAGCTGATCTTATAACTAAGGAGTCAACATGAACAATTAAAATTTGACCAGATTTTTTTACGTGTGATTCGTATTTGAATAGACATACATTTTCGCAAATAAATTGTCCAAGGCTAATTATTGTAGATGTCTCTTCACAATAATCGTGATGGAGAAAGCACCAATTCAAATGGAATGGATTCAAAATTATGTTACCGCATGGATCGGGATTATAAATCCTCCTATTTTCATCTATTAAACAGTATTTAAGTACTTGGAAAGTCTGTTTAAAATTGTCAAGTAACAAATATTTTTTTAACAAGATATGATTATGAGTTATTAAATAGTAAGATGAAAAAAAATTCGCTATTTTAGGGACAATAGTCCCTAAGGGACCCAGCAAATCCCTAATTTGGATTATGGGATCTGATTCTTTTGTCACATTGTTATATTTCGAACCATTGAATGGACCAATTCGAGAACAATTGGATGATGACAAAATTATCAAAGATTGGCATTCATTATTTCGATTCAACAACGTACCAATACCAATAGTTCCTTGATGTTGGGTAAGTGATTGAATCTTCGCCTTGGAATAAAAAGGATTGATATTGGTGCGATCTAATCTATTATCGGAAATCAATACGGAACTTGCCCTATCATACCTTTTTCCGGTATACGAAATAGTGGAATTGACTAACTCAATTCTTATGAAATCGCGAATCAGATCATTTGTCCTTACCTCAACAAAGGAAGCATGAACCTCTTCTATAGAACCATTTTTTTCTTGGTCCCAATTCAATACTAAGCAAGTCCGAACTAATTGAATACTTGTGTGATAAATTCCTCGAATTGACTTGCCATTTCCATAAAGGATATAATTGACAACTCTAAGTTGGACATTATCCTTTTCCTGCAAGAGATCCCGAGGGAAAAGTGTTGCTAAATTTATCCCATCAGCTATTTCATATGTGACTACGGACCGAACCGAAACAAAATACTTTTTCTTGGTGGGTGTGATCCGTTGGACATAGATCCAATTTTTCAATTTTTTTGATTTCTTAGAATTTTTTTTTTCCGTCTCTGGTGGTATCAAAATGCCGCAGTGCCTGGATATCTTATCTGTTTCTCCAGGAAAATGAATATCTCCAGAAAAGATTTTCAGTTCAATACTTTTTTTTTTTCTCTCCACTCGGACTAATCCGCCTACCCGGCTTCTTGTATTTAAAGCGAGTTGTGTATCTACTCCAATGATACTATTGTTCCGGACCATTATGAACGAAGATCCGGGTAAGATATGCACTTCTTCGAGAATGAAAAAAAACCGATCTACTTTCTGGTATTTCGGACTAAATTCTTTTGCTCTTCGATACTCAATCAAATCCTCTTTTTTTATGATTGAATCTACCTCTATGGTCCCATATTTAGTAATTCCTGAACTATTTCTTCTGTATCGTGGATCATCAAAATAAGCAAGAATACTATTTCTACGTAAAATACCATTTATGGGTATTTCAATCGAAATACCAAAACAGGGCATTAGTTCTTTATCTCGTTCTTGATCATATTGTAATGGGATAATGAATCTATTTCTTCGTTTTTTCGCCAAGAAATCAGAATTTTCTTGGAGAATAGAAGGATATATGAAATTCCAATGACCATTGGATATGATTCGATCAGGTCTTGAATAGTCAAGAATTTCCCTATCTTTTTTACCAGAAGTATCCAACAATTTATGTCTTACTCGATGATTAGTCATTGAGGGGTCAAAGATATATCTTTCTTCGAAAGAAAAAGAATGAACATTCATTTGATCTTGATCTTTGTGGAGCGAAAAAGACACTATACTGGATCTGCACGGACCTCCTGCTAATATCCATAAATGACTTGTTTTTGGTAATAGATGAACATTACCATGTGTATATTCAGATGCATGGTGGACATCGGTACTCCAGTGCATTTCTCCCTCTGATTCAGAATAAATATGTTTTCGTACCTTCTCTTTAAAACGAAAAGTAGACGTTCCGGCACGAATCTCAGCAATCACTTGTTCTGATTCTACATATTGATCATTTTGAACTAAAATCAAACTTTTTGGTGGAATATTCACATTATGGATAATATCCCGAGTCTCAATAGTTACATACAAGTCTATAGAACATAGAAAAGCAGGATGCCCATGACGGGTACGTGTGGGATAAACCAAATCCTCATTGAATTTTATTTTTCCATTAGAAGGAGCTCGTACATGTTCGGCAGTATCACCTGTGAATACTCCACCGGTATGAAAAGTTCTTAATGTTAGTTGAGTCCCTGGTTCCCCAATTGATTGACCCGCAATAATACCTACGGCTTCTCCCAATTCGACCAGGTCGCCGTGAGTGGGACTCCGACCATAACATAATTGACAGATCCAAGATGCACTCTTGCAAGTAAAGGGGGTTCGAATATATATTGGTTGTGCCCGAAAGGTTATGAATCGATTGACAAGTCCAATCCCAATATCTTGATTTCGAGCGGCAATGCATCGTAGACCCATATATATATTGTCTGCTAATACACGACCAATTAGTGTTTGGACAAAAATTTTTTCCGTCATCCCATTTCGAGGACTCACGGAAATACCTCGGATAGTACCACAATCCGTTCTACGTACAATAATGTGTTGAACTACTTCAACAAGTCTACGCGTGAGGTATCCGGCATCTGATGTTCGTACAGCAGTATCTACAACTCCTTTGCGGGCTCCGTAGCAGGAAATTATATATTCTGTCAAAGAAAGCCCTTCGCGTAAATTGCTTTGAATGGGTAAATCAATCATTTGTCCTTGGGGATCCGACATTAATCCTCTCATACCTACTAATTGGTGTATCTGAGATGCATTTCCTCTAGCTCCCGAAAAGGACATCAGATGGACTGGATTAGAAGGATCAGTCATCCGAAAATTAGGATTCATTTCTTGTCTCAAATATTCACTTGTAGCATACCATATCTCAATGGATTGACGTAATTTTTCTACCGCATGTACATTTCCATAATGATGGTGTTTTTCAAAAATAAAACTTTGTTGTTCAGTGTCTTGGACTAACCATCCCTTAGAAGGTATTGTTAAAAGATCATCAATTCCTAATGAAATAGATGTAGCAGTGGCTTGCTGGAAACCCAAAGTCTTTACTTGATCCAGGATGTGTGATGTATATGCCATTCCGAAATGATCTATTAATCTGCTAATAAGTCGTTTCATAGCAGTTCCATTTATCACTTTATTGTGAAAGACCAGATCAGCCCGTTCTGCCATAAGTACCTCTATATTCTGCTGAGTAGGATTCGACAATGGGCCTGAGTCAGTGATTCGAAAACTTCCTTTCCTCAATCTCAATCTTGATTCACGCAAAAATTCAGAAATTATGATACCAGTGAAACTGGAGAGACCCGAATCCCTACGGGCACGGGCATCACCTAATCTAATTTATTAGTTTAGATAGCGTATGAATAGGCCCGACAAAACCCCTGTATGGCTTCTTCTATTTCTCGATAAAAAGAAATATGACCAAGAGTGGTTCGAATGTATATACAATGGATTTCTTTTTTTACACTTCCTACTATTAGATAGTGCTCATAAATCTCATGATAAGTACCCAAAGATTCATATTGAACTTCGATGGGAACTTCTCTTGAGCCAATGACACGTTGATCTAGTCTCCATCGGAGCCACAAAGGACTATCTAAACTGATTCGTTTCTGCCGATAAGCTCCAAGTACATCATAGGAACTAGAAAAATACAGTTCTTTCTCTTTCGTATACTTATAGTCATTATTGTCAACTGTATTATTTTGATAGTTTCCGCGATTATATGGATTATGCCTATTTGCACAAATACCTCTACGATTCCTGATCGTTAATACATAGAGTCCGATAAGCATATCTTGAGTTGGTACGGAAATGGGATCCCCAATAGCTGGAGACAAGAGATTTATATGAGAAAACATAAGTAAACGAGCCTCCGCTTGAGCTTCCAAAGATAAAGGTACATGAACAGCCATTTGATCTCCATCAAAGTCTGCATTGAAACCCTTACAAACTAATGGGTGTAAACAAATAGCGCGCCCCTCCACTAAAATGGGTTGGAAGGCCTGTATGCCTAATCTATGCAAGGTGGGTGCTCTATTCAACAATACAGGATGCCCCCGCATAACTTCTTGAAGTATTTCCCATACAATCAGTTCTTTTTCCCGAATTTGACTTTTAGCAATCCCTATGTTAGAAGCAACATGTTGTCTGATTAGACCACGAATTAAAAATGTTTGGAAAAGCTCTATTGCTATTTCTCGAGGTAATCCACATTGATGTAATGAAAGAGAAGGACCCACAACAATGACGGAACGTCCCGAATAATCGACCCGTTTACCAAGCAGAGTCTCACGAAATCTTCCTTCTTTGCCTTCAATTACATCTGAAAATGACTTGTAAACTTTATTATGACCATCCCTCATTGGTTGTCCCCGGATCCCATTATCAAGAAGTGTATCCACGGCTTCTTGTACCAATTTCTCCTGACACATTACTAATTCCCCTGGCGTAGATCTACTTGTTGCTAATAGATCGGTAAGAGTATTGTTCCGATAGATAACTCTTCTATAGAGTTCATTAATATCCGAACTCATTAGTTTACCCCCATCTGTCTGAATGATTGGTCTCAACTCGGGAGGAAGAACTGGTAATAAGCACAAAACCATCCATTCTGGTTCTACATTTGTTCGAATAAAATGTTTAGCTAATTCCGTGCGTCTAACCAAAAAATCCTTTCTTCTTCTAATTTTTCTATCTTCCCATTCATTTCCAGTGGACCCCTCATCTCCTAATTCCTTCCATTCTACCAATGAATTATCTATAATAATTCGCAAATCTGAATCGGATAATTGTTCTCTGATAGCACCTGCTCCTGTAGAGATTTCTCGATTTCGAAATGTCTCGAAGCCTTGAGTAGTAAAAAAAAGTGGGATGGTGTATTTCCGGGATTGGATTTCATATTCGAATGAACCTCGTAATCGTAAGAAAGTAGGTTTTTTAGATATGGGCCTAGCAAAAGAAAAATCGAGATAGGTTCCTATAGGATTGGATTTCCCCCTTTAAAATCGGACGTGAAGGTTTCCTCTCATCCGGCTCAAGTAGTTACAGCAAAAAAAGGGTTCTTTCTTATTTTTAAACTTTGTTTTGTTCGATAAAACCCTACCCTACAAAGAGCTACTCCTTACTCAAGTTCCCAGTAAGGACCAACCTTTCATTGATTCATTCTTTTTTTTTTTACTTTAAAAAAATTTTCTGAATTACTTATGACAAAATGGAAATGTGAAATTTTTGAGTAGTCTACTTCCCCTCAAATGATGAATCCCCTTAAAGGGGATACTTTGGGACTCGTAAGGGATTTACTTGTCTATATATCATTCCCTTCGACCTTTTAGGTCTCTACTCACCTCGATGGTTATGCCATGATGTCCTTTGAAGTATATATGCGATAAATAGACTCCAGTAACCATGCTATATATATTTGCTTGCTTAAAGAGAATCTCTCTCTAAAAGAAATGGAATGGCTAATTCCACGAAAAAGTCTTTTTTTTTTCACGAGGTATAACTAGCAATTCCTATTTATCTGTTATAGAATCGACCATGGATCAATTCCCCTTTCATTTGGAAGTATTGAATATACCCATAATTCTGAGTTTCATGTTACTTTTCCCAAAACACATGTCAGAGCCGGGGCATCCCATTCAATCTGATTGGGATGACAGTTTCTCAGTCCGAATCTGTAAAATGAAAATTTTGATCAAATCACACATCGCAGTATACCAGGCCTTCTAATTCTTTAAGGGGTTTATCTAAAAGATTCGCGATATAACTAGGAAGACGTTTCAAATACCACACATGAGTCACTGGACATGCGAGTTTGATGTATCCCATTTGATATCTTCGTATCCTAGAATCAACAAATTCCACCCCGCATTGTTCACAAAATTTCGGGTCTTCTTTTTCAGCTCTGATCACTCGATAATTTCCACAAGCACAAATTCTACTTTTTATGGGTCCAAAGATTCTTTCACAAAACAATCCATCTTTTTCCGGTTTATTGGTTTTATAATGAAAAGTATAGGGTTTTGTCACCTCTCCAACTATCTCTCCATTAGGTAGGATTTTGTTGGCCCAAGCCCTTATTTGTTGAGGAGAAACTGGTCCAATTCGAAGTTGTTGATGTTTATACCGGTCGATCATAGAATAGAAATTCTGATTCATTCAGATCAAGCTTCCTTCCTATTAATCTGGAAGTTCTTCTCAGATACAAGGAAATGATTCAGTTCTAGAGCCAAAGATCGTAGTTCTCGAACGAGCAATCGAAAAGATTCTGGAGCATCCTCGGGGTTAGGTACTGTTCCTCCAACGATTGTAGCACCAAGTACTTCTTGACGAGCTCTAATATGATCAGATTTATAAGTAAGCATCTCTTGTAAAATATGAGCAACACCAAATCCCTCTAGAGCCCAAACTTCCATTTCTCCTACTCGTTGGCCCCCTTGCTTGGCCCTTCCTCTAAGGGGTTGTTGTGTAACAAGTGCGTAATGCCCACTAGAACGTCCATGGATTTTATCATCAACTTGATGAATTAATTTTAGGATATAGGACTTTCCTATTAGAACAGGTTGTTCAAAAGGATCCCCTGTTCTTCCATCAAATATTCTGCTTTTTCCTGGATACTCGGGTTCAAATACCCATGGATTTTTTGTTTGCTTACAGGCTTCATATAATTCAGAAAACACTAGTTTTCTCGAAGCCTCTTGTTCATATCTCTCATCAAAAGGTGCTATTCTATAATGTTTCTTTAGCAGATCCCCCGCTAATCCGAGCGAACATTCAAATATCTGCCCCACATTCATTCGTGAG
>NW_027332432.1:233606-238606 GCF_000442705.2 Elaeis guineensis
CCTCAAATTGAATCTGACTAAATCCAGGTATTGTGGACATTCCCTCATTTCCATTCCGGAGCATCTTAATCTTAAGTTTCCTGTTTATCGAAAAAATCCCATTATTGACTCACTATTCATCGAACCATACGGATCGATCTAGCAATGATGGAATGTATATTCTGTTTACTGAATCACATGAAATTTCAGCCAACTCCATATATGTAATGTAATGTAATGTATTTCATACGTATGAACGGAAACGAGACGGAGGAATGAAGAGCATTTTCGACGCAAGTTCGAATTTGCGACAAGTACAAATGGAAATGAATTGATAAAACATTCCTGGAAAAAAAATTCTATCACTTCCACTTATGGAGTCTTGTATAGAATATAAAAATTGATCCAATTTCTACCTATTATTATGATATTACGATCAGATTGGGTGGGTACCAAAAAAATAAATGGATTCAGGATTAAATCTGCTCTTTATGAATGAGATAAAGACAGAATAATCAGGAGCAGTATAGAATTTCCCTTTTTTAGCACACTATAGAATTTCCTTTTTTTAGCACACTTTAATGTTCAAAAAAGAATTCGCGGATTCTTTTTGGTAGTAGAATTTATAGAGAGAATACGATTGAATTGCGTAATAGTAATAGGAGTAGTATTTATTAAGTACATGCCGCTATCCGCATATCGCATCTTTTATCGTAATTTGACTTGTGGCAACAGAAGTCAGGTCGCACTATATCATAATTCCTATTTTCTATTCAAAATATTCAATGAAAAATTTAAGCACGATAATTCTCTATAGGGATATGTACATAAGAGAAAGACCCAATTCGGTATCTGTGTAACAATTTCTGTTCTGGGGTTTACATATACACATATATTTGTTATAATTGAAATTGAAAAGGATTGATTATTGAAAATAATTGATACTGATTAGTCGTAAATCAATTTGATTTTGTTATACCATTAAAGAAACACAATTTGAGATACAAATTTAAGAACCGTTCACTAATTCTAAAGTAAAAATCGTTAATGGTTCCAATTTGCCCTGAATTTTTCGGTCTGTGAACAGAAATCCATTTTTTCTCTTTTCAATAGAAGGAGAAGGGAAGTTTTTAAGCAGTGTGTCTTTTGAGATACAATCAATCGAAGAGAATAATCTAAACTGGATCCAATAAAAAATAGGGATTCATTTTTGAAAAGGGATAAGTACAATGGGATTCAAGATCAAAAAAAATTAGTAATAGAATATGGATGGATAAAAATATTGTCCATTTTGGATCAGATTTGGCGGCATGGCCAAGTGGTAAGGCGGGGACTGCAAATCCTTTATCCCCAGTTCAAATCCGGGTGTCGCCTGATCAACAAAAGACTTGAAATTTCTTATTCTGCTGATCTAAACCAATAGGTATGAAGTAACCCTTACTTATTAATTAATGATTGATTCGGACATTTATTTGATTTATGATATCAATTGAATCAAATAAATAGTGAGAGTCAATTCTGGGATTCAGAACTACGAAAGTAAGAGATCGGAAATCTTAGTATCCAAAGGTTCCTAAAGGACACTCCATTTTTGCTCCTAGGATTGAAGAAGAGATTATACGAAAGACTATCAAGACTTCCTAATTATCTTACACTACCTATAGATTACAAAAAAAGAATGTATGTAATAATGGTGGTGGTGTCTTACCATTCCATTCTTTCACAGAAAGAAAGACGTAAGCCTTAGATCAAATAAAATAGAGGTATCTGATAGATGGTTATCTATCTTGATGGTATATTTTGACGTCTTTTGCTTATGAAAGAAAGGTAACAAACAATAACAATAGGTCTTACTATTTCTACATGTTCCATTAGGAGCATTCCTTTGCTATTTCCAAATAAAAAAAGGTGTGTGTATCGTATTTGTGCTTAATGCTTCCCGATTCTACCAGAAATTTTATAATATAGGAACTTGTTACGAGTGGATTCATTGGATTAGTTCATCAATAGCCTTAAGTCAGAATACTATTTTCTTTTGACTCTGCACCATTGATTCCACTATGATTATTGATCAATAATCAATAATGAAATAATTCCTTCATAGAGATAGGAGACATAATTCACATGGATATAGTAAGTCTCACTTGGGCTGCTTTAATGGTAGTCTTTACATTTTCCCTCTCGCTCGTAGTATGGGGAAGAAGTGGACTCTAGGGTACTACTAATTGAATAATCGATTGAGTGATCGAATTGTATCAATCGTTTAATTGATCGTTTTGCGAAACTAAAAAAAAATAAAAGATTCCTTGGTTTCGTTTTCTTTTATTTTTTTTTATATTTATTTTTATATAGTTAATATATATATATATTCTTATATATATATATATATTATATATAAATATATTAAGATAAATATATATTAAGTTATTAAGTTATAGAAGCCTAGGAATTAGAAGAGTTGGCCTTGGATTATTTTGGATTGATCGAAACCCATACAAGTAGATGTAGCGAAAAAAAAAGAAATAGAATTAGACTGCTATTTCGATGTATATGTATTAGATGATATACAATACTATCTAGTGTGGTAGAAAGAACTATATATAATATAGTTCTTTCTACCACACTATCTCAGATACTTATGATTCCAGCCAAATCGTTTCATTTAAAACTTGGAGTTTTAATCCCTTTCTTTTATTTCTTCAATCATTGATAAGAACTAATAATCCAACCAAGTTTCAGTTAAATTAATCATTTTGACTGACTGTTTTTACGTAGATAATAAGTAAAAAAGCAGTAGGAACTAGAATGAACAGTGCAGTAGCAATAAATGCGAGAATATTGACTTCCATAATCTCATTGTTTTTTACTTCGCAATAACTCGGGATCTAATCCATAGAGATAAGAAATTTGACTCCTGTCAATTCAATGGGATGAATTGAATTCTGATGATACTGAATCGGATCAATATTATGAATAACAATATCTGATCTATCAAATCGATTCATCGTCGAGAATTGAATAGTATAACATAAGAAAATCTTTTATTTTATCCATACTAAATCCGAAATGGGATTCTTTATTGGATCAGGAATTCCATTGAATTTTTCATCCTTTTTTCCACTTCTTTTCCATAACCTACTGTCTTTGTCTTCCTTATACAACTCTCTTTCCTTATACATACAATTACATACGATTATGAGATAAAAAATTCAGTGTGCAATTTGCATGAGAATAGATAGATTGTTTCCAATTAGTCATTGAGGATACACAAACAAAGTCGAGGTAATTATGTTAAGTTCATTGTGTATCGTACAATAAACGAATACTATTTGTGTATGTACTCCCGGTAAAATAGGGGAACTCTATTCCATTTCATTGTTTAAGAACAATTGAAAAAGAAAGTCAGACGAGTATGGTATCTATTAAAATACTGAATATAGTAATGCCACCGATTGTACCAACTTACATATGTCTCCCTTATCAATCGGTATTAGTGAAAGAAATTGAAATTCCCGTACTTGTCTGATGATAAATGCGAAACGAAAAACAAAAGAAATAAGGATCCCCGCTCCGCTGGGGATTAGATCTTGCTACCTGTCCCCCTTTCACAGAAAATGGGGAGATGAATTTATCAATTCATCGGATCCTAGTTCGGGACTGACGGGGCTCGAACCCGCAGCTTCCGCCTTGACAGGGCGGTGCTCTGACCGATTGAACTACAATCCCAGCAAGGTGTATGGCATACATATTCTTACTAGTTTGATAAGAACATTCTATTCGTTGTGTTGTAACAGAAACACGAATGATATACTGAATATCCACATGGATATGGAATATAGTGAGAGCGACACGGATTACTAGTAACGAGTGGTTATTTTATTGCCAAAAAAATAGGTAATAAATTTTCAATGAGAAAAAGAACTATTTTTTTTTATTTTTATGATACTTACTTAATCTTAATTAAGTATCATTAATCTAGATCGTTAGAAAAATCAGAACGAATGAGAAAACATGGATAGAGAAAAAATTGACTCTTTCTCTTCATTTCTACGGATCAGGCATTTCTGTTTCTGGAGGACAAATTGGTTATTTCATATTCATGGAGCAACGAATTATTGGGCCGAGCTGGATTTGAACCAGCGTAGACATATCGTCAACGAATTTACAGTCCGTCCCCATTAACCGCTCGGGCATCGACCCAGGAAGAATTAATTCTAGATTTATTGATAATCTACGATCAACTTCCTCCCTACCCCCAGGGGAAGTCGAATCCCCGCTGCCTCCTTGAAAGAGAGATGTCCTGAACCACTAGACGATAGGGGCATATCCACCCGACCGTCATCATACTATGATAATCATCATCATAGTATTATCATACTATGAACAGTTTTTTTGGAATTGTCAATAGAATCTAATGGTATGACTAGATCCGAAGAGTCTTTCCTACTTTTTTTATGTTATGATTCCATAGAATTTTTTTATTTGATGGTTCTTGTATGAACCCTATGCATATATGTACATATATACATATATGCAGACACATATGCATATGCAGACATATATGCATTAGACTCATAATGGAAAATTCATGAATTGAATAAAACGGGCCCTTTTAACTCAGCGGTAGAGTAACGCCATGGTAAGGCGTAAGTCATCGGTTCAAATCCGATAAAGGGCTTTTTCCACTAAACTCAAGATTTAGTCTTCATTTTTCAGCGGAGAACAGAGATATTTTTTTTTCTAAAAAAAGAAAAAGGTAACCACCATTATAATGAGTTCTGATTATTATGAGTTATAGTTAGAAAGTTGAACATTTATTCATTATCATAATAACTAATTGCACTTATTAGGAGTAGTCTACCCTGTAGTGACATAGTAGTCCTTTATCCAATCCCTATTATTAATAACCAAACCAAAGTATTCTTACTTCTCCATTGTTCTTATCAAACCCACCATAAAATTATAAATCAATAAAAAGTAAGTGGACCTGACCCATTGAATGATGACTATATCAGCTATTC
>NW_027332432.1:243606-268999 GCF_000442705.2 Elaeis guineensis
AGATGTAAAATACAAGAAGGCAAATCCTCCCTCTCCATTGAAACAAATGAGATTGTTGCTGATACAGTACATAAAAAAAAACTAAATTAACCAAATTTTCCTGATGTAGAGGCAATCAAGAAAGCTGCATAAGTGAATATATAACCTACGGAAAAGTGGGCTAATCCAACCAATCTTGCTTGCACAATGGAAAGAGCCACTGGCTTATCTCTCCATCGAATTAAATTAGCCAAAGGTGTGCGTTCATGAGCCCATGCTAAAGTTTCAATCAATTCCTGCCAATATCCACGCCAGGAAATTAAGAACATAAATCCAATAGCCCAAACAAGATGTCCAAATAAGAACATCCACGCCCATACCGATAAACTATTCATACCAAAAGGGTTATACCCATTGATAAGTTGTGAAGAGTTTAACCATAGATAATCTCTTAACCATCCCATCAAATAAGTGGAGGATTCATTAAATTGTGAAACGTTACCCTGCCATAATGTGATGTGTTTCCAATGCCAATAAAAAGTAACCCATCCAATGGTATTTAACATCCAGAAAACTGCCAAATAAAATGCGTCCCAAGCCGAAATATCACAAGTACCGCCGCGTCCTGGGCCGTCGCAAGGAAAACTATAACCAAAATCCTTTTTATCTGGCATTAACTTGGAACCACGTGCATCTAAAGCACCTTTTACTAAAATCAATGTAGTTGTATGCAAACCTAGAGCAATAGCATGATGAACCAAGAAATCTCCAGGACCTATTGTTAAGAAGAGCGAATTACTATTCTCATTAACAGCATTCAACCAGCCAGGTAACCATATGCTTTGACCAGCATTGAATGCTGGACCATTCGTTGAAGATAAGAGTACATCGAACCCATATGAAGTCTTACCATGAGCGGATTGTATCCATTGGGCAAATATGGGTTCGATCAAGATTTGTTTTTCCGGAGTACCAAAAGCGAGCATGACGTCGTTATGAACATAAAGGCCCAAGGTATGGAACCCGAGAAAGAGGCTGGCCCAACTTAAATGAGATTTGATAGCTTCTTTATGGTCTAACATTCTTGCCAATACATTATCCTCATTCTGTTCCGGATTGTAATCTCTAATGAAGAATATAGCTCCATGAGCAAAGGCTCCTGTCATGATGAACCCTGCGATGTATTGGTGATGAGTATATAAGGCAGCTTGAGTAGTAAAGTCTTGTGCTATGAACGCATAAGCAGGTAAAGAGTACATGTGTTGAGCTACTAAGGAAGTAATAACCCCTAAAGAGGCTAGAGCAAGACCTAATTGAAAATGAATCGAATTATTGATTGTGTCATAAAGACCCTTATGCCCACGTCCTAATCGACCCCCCGGAGGAATATGTGTTTCTAAAAGATCTTTGATACTGTGTCCAATTCCGAAGTTAGTTCTATACATATGACCAGCAACGAGAAAAATAAATGCAATAGCTAAATGATGATGAGCAATATCGGTCAACCATAAACTTTGCGTTTGTGGATGGAATCCCCCAAGAAGGGTTAGAATGGCAGTTCCGGCTCCTTGGGAAGTACCAAATAAATGACTACTCGAATCAGGGTTTTGAGCATAAAGATTCCACTGACCCGTAAAAAGTGGTCCCAACCCTTGAGGATACGGTAATACGTCTAAGAAATTATTCCATCTGACGTACTCTCCCCTGGATCCGGGAATAGCGATATGAACTAAATGTCCTGCCCAAGCCAAGGAACTTACTCCGAAAAGTCCTGACAAATGATGATTGAGACGAGATTCGGCATTTTTGAACCACGAAACACTTGGTTTCCATTTGGGTTGTAGATGTAACCAACCCGCTATTAAGGATATAGCAGAAAGAAATAATAGAAAAAGAGCTCCTGTATAAAGATCCTCATTGGTGCGCAATCCGATTGGTATACCACCACTGATAAACACCGGAATAAGCGATATTCACTGGGCCGATAGCACCCCCTCGAGTAAAGGCTTCTACAGCTGGTTGACCAAAATGAGGATCCCAAATTGCATGAGCAATAGGTCTTACATGTAAGGGGTCCTGTATCCATGACTCAAAATTTCCTTGCCAAGCTACATGAAACAGATTTCCGGACGTCCACAGAAAGATTATTGCTAACTGCCCAAAATGAGAAGCAAAAATGTTCTGATAAAGACGTTCCTCAGTAATATCATCATGACTCTCGAAGTCATGTGCGGTAGCAATACCAAACCAAATACGACGAGTAGTGGGGTCCTGAGCTAAGCCGAGGCTAAACCTCGGAAATCTTAATGCCATAATGCCTTTCAAATCCTCCTAGCCATTATCCTACTGCAATAATTCTTGCTAAGAAGAATGCCCATGTTGTGGCAATTCCACCCAGAAGGTAATGGGTTACTCCTACAGCACGTCCTTGTACAATGCTCAAGGCTCTAGGCTGAGTAGCAGGAGCAACTTTTAATTTGTTATGAGCCCAAACGATGGATTCAATGAGTTCTTGCCAATAACCACGGCCACTGAATAGAAACATTAAACTGAAAGCCCAAATAAAATGAGCACCTAAGAAAAAAAGACCATATGCGGATAATGAAGAACCATAAGACTGAATTACCTGAGATGCCTGTGCCCATAAGAAATCTCGGAGCCACCCATTAATAGTAATGGAACTCTGTGCAAAGTTTCCTCCTGTGATATGAGTTACCACCCCTTGATCACTTATAGTACCCCAAACATCCGACTGCATTTTCCAACTGAAATGGAAAATGACTACCGAAATTGCATTGTACATCCAGAATAGACCTAAGAAGACATGATCCCAGGCGGATACTTGACATGTCCCCCCTCTTCCAGGTCCATCACAAGGGAAACGAAAACCAAGATTTGCTTTATCGGGTATCAAACGGGAACTGCGAGCAAATAGAACACCTTTCAGTAGTATCAATACAGTCACATGGATCGTAAATGCATGAATGTGATGGACCAAAAAATCTGCGGTTCCTAATGGAATAGGTAACAAAGCTACTTTGCCGCCTACTGCTACTAACTCACCCCCCCCCCAAGTTAAGCTGGTACTTGTTGTTGCACCAGGAGCTGTTATCCCAGGTGCTAAAGCATGAATGTTTTGTACCCATTGAGAAAAGATGGGTTGTAATTGTATAGCGGTATCTGAAAACATATCTTGGGGCCGCCCTAAAGCGCTCATGGTATCATTATGAATATACAAGCCAAAACTGTGAAAACCTAGAAATATACATGCCCAGTTAAGATGTGATATGATTGCATCGCGGTGCCTAAGGACACGATCTAATAGATCGTTGTATCGAGTAGTTGGATCATAGTCTCTTACCATAAAAATGGCTGCATGTGCAGCAGCACCAACTATGAGAAATCCACCGATCCACATGTGATGTGTGAACAACGAAAGTTGTGTACCATAATCAATAGCTAGGTATGGATAGGGGGCATGGAATACATATGGTGAGCTACAACAATGGTTAAAGAACCTAACATAGCCAGGTTAAGAGATAATTGAGCATGCCATGACGTTGTTAGGATTCATATAGGCCCTTATGGCCCTGGCCTGTAAATGGACCTTTATGAGCCTCTAAAATGTCTTTAAGGCCATGACCGATGCCCCAGTTGGTCCTATACATATGACCAGCGATCAGGAAAAGAATAGCAATAGCTAAATGATGGTGTGCAATATCGCTCAGCCATAGGCCCCCTGTTATTGGATCTAATCCTCCACGAAAACTCAGGAATTCCGCGTATTTTGACCAATTCAAGGTGAAAAGGGGGGTTGCTCCCTCGGCAAAACTGGGATAAAGTTGAGCCAAAAGGTCCCGATTCAAGATAAATTCATGAGGAAGTGGTATCTCTTTAGGATCAACTCCAGCATCGAGAAATTGGTTAATCGGTAAAGATACATGGATTTGGTGTCCCGCCCAAGAGAGAGACCCAAGTCCTAGTAACCCCGCTAAGTGGTGATTCAACATAGATTCTACATCTTGGAACCAAGCCAATTTTGGGGCAGCTTTGTGATAATGGAACCAACCGGCAAAAAGCATTAACGATGCAAAGACCAATGCACCAATTGCGGTACAATAGAGTTGTAATTCACTAGTTATTCCAGATGCTCGCCAAATCTGAAAAAAACCGGAGGTTATTTGTATTCCTCGGAAACCCCCGCCCACATCACCATTCAATATTTCTTGACCTACTATTGGCCAAACTACCTGGGCACTGGTCCAATATGAGTAGGATCACTTAGCCATGCTTCATAATTGGAAAAACGGGCGCCATGGAAGTACATGCCACTCAGCCAAAGAAAGATAATGGAGAGTTGACCAAAATGAGCACTAAATACTTTTCGGGAGATCTCCTCCAAATCACTGGTATGACTATCGAAATCGTGAGCATCAGCATGTAGGTTCCAGATCCAAGTGGTAGTATCAGGGCCCTTAGCTATTGTTCTTGAGAAATGGCCGGGTCTGGCCCATTCCTCGAAAGACGTTTTTATAGGATCCCTATCTACAACAATTTCACTTCTGGTTCCGGCGAACGAATAATCATTAAGTCCTCCTCTTTCCGGACAACATATACAAGAAACCCGCCAACAGTCAAGTTTTTAGTGAACCTCTGAAAGATAGATATTTTATTTATGATTAGTCCTTTTCTTTCCTATCCCCCATCTATCTATTTTATTTTATTTAGTTATTCACTAGAGCAATTATGATATTGAAGTCGATCCGAGGCAAGTGTTCGGATCTATTATGACATAACGATTAGGTGCCCCACGGACCCTTTTTTATCTTGGAAAATCCTTTACCGGCGTGACGAAAAAACTATTTTTTTGTGCAACCTAGTGTATTTTTATATCTGAATGTATAAGTGTCCATATGGATCTACTTCCATGGAACGTAATATCTTATTACTTTAATTTCAAATCACAAGATAATTCATTAGAATAGAATTAATAAGATCCATTCTGATGATATCTTATAGTCATTCGAAGTATCTTTTATTAGCTTTATTTAGTTCTATTCTATACTGTATCCGTATCATTTATCCCTATGAGATACCATACTAAAATATTCTATTTTAGAAGGAAGGGATATAATGAATTCTTGATTGGATCTTCTCATAGGAACGATCTATTTTATTTGATTGATGGATCCAACACCCAATTTTAATGAATTAAACAAAAGAGCGGTCTTATTCGAATTCGAAACGCCTCGTGATCTTCAACCAATTATGTGCTTCAATATAATTACCTGGAGTAAGCGCTATAGCTTGTTTCCAATACTCAGCAGCTTGATCGGACCAAGCCTCCGCAATTTCGGAATCACCCTGTAGAATGGCCTGTTCTCCCCGGTCGGAATAGTGGTTCCTTTCCTTAGAACCGTACTTGAGAGTTTCCTACCTCATACGGCTCAGCAATCGATTCTTTTTGCGTTCCATCTTAATCTATCCTATGCTAACTGAATTAGATTTCTCATAAATCTATCCCATTTTTTCTTGGGTTAACAAAACAAAAGAAGTTAATTACATTAAGTTTCAAACTCTATTTTGATCAATAATTAGTTTTATCTTTTTTCCCACCTTCAGACGAATGAAACATAGATATTCCCCTATATCGTTAGAATTTTCTGAAAGGTAACTATCTCGGTTTCATATATGAAATTCATATAGAATCTTTGAAAAGACTTTTTTCCTCCATAGAAAAAAAAAAAAGAACTTACTATCTTTGGGATCTGATGCTACACCGCTGCTCAATACCTTAGTGGATCGACTCTATTACATAAGTTGATTCCTAACTTTTATTCCATATCATGACATAAGTAAGCAGTTCTTAACTGTATCGACCAATAGCTCGCTAATTGATCTTTACGGTGCTTCTCTATCAATTCGATCCTTTATCCATAGAATATATAGGCCGTATCTATTTCTTCCTATTTTGGTTCTCGTGAAGTCTCTTTCCTTACTACAGCTGATCAAATCGTTGCTTTGAACGATGCATATGTAGAAAGCCCATTTTTTCTAGTATTTACTAGTTGATTTGATCTTTTTTTCCTTCTTTCTATAGTGGAGATAGTCGCACGTAATGACAGATCACGGCCATATTATTAAAAGCTTGTGGTAAAAATGGGTTTCGTTCGAGTGCCTGGAAATAATATTCCAAAGCCTTTGTATGCTCTCCGTTGCTTGTGTGTATAAGGCCTATGTTATAGAGTATATAACTTCGATCATAGGATCAATTTCTGGTCGCGTAGCTTCATAATAATTCTGTAAAGCTTCCGCATAATTTCCTTCGGATTGAGCCAACATCCGTTACGGTCGTTCATTCTATTCAAGAATCTCCGTTCCAGAACCGTACGTGAGATTTTCATCTCATACGGCTCCCCCCTTCTGTGCATAGTACTAAGGGAATAATCCATGGAATCAAAATTTCACTATTCTCATTATGAACTGACAGGAGCTGGTATTTTTACAAGAAATCTCTAGCCAGCCTTCCCGCAAGAGGTTTTTTTAACACCAATCATATTAGTGCTAGATGGAAATGGTAACTCCAACAATTTCTTTGTCCTCAACGCCTCCTATTTTCAGGAATTAGTCACTTCAACGATCTTTGATGGTTATACGGGTATCCAAAGTACGAACGAGATGGATGTTTGTTGTCCCAACCATTCTTGTTAGTCCCGATACCAATAAGGAAAAGGGAAATTTATAACAAAGTTTTCGTATTGTTGATTCCTTGGTGTAGTGCTTCTTCCCCTATGCTGCCTATTGGTACTAGTGGAATAGGATTGACCTACAATATAGAACCCATAGTGTAACCTTTCGCTCAATACTCAAATTAACAATTGAAGCATCCGAGGCTGCATCAATCGAGGATACACGACAGAAGGAATTGTTCTATCTTCAAACTCACCTTCACCAAGCGTAGGTTTATTTCAATAATTTGGTTCTTTCTATCCCGAATCACATATCTTTCTCATAATACTGAAGTCTAAAAAAAGAAGAAAAAAGAATCAAATCGCACCATCTCTGTAATAGGTAAATGCCTTTTTTTCTCCTGAAGTTGTCGGAATTATTCGTAATAGAATATTGGCTACAATTGAAGAGGTCTTATCAATAAAATTTACATTTATCCGAGATCTAGCATAATTAGCAATCCTTTCTATAATCTTAATTAGAATTCTTTTCATTACCCTTCGGGGAAAATGATCCCACAAACAAAGGAATGTACAATACGAAATAACATAAAACAGACTAATTCTAAAAATGTGGACCTTCCGCTCAAATTGTCCCATTTTGTTTGGACAAGGAGAGATATGAAATATTTGAATCAGATTGGATTTCATTACAATTTCGTAGATATACCAATGAACGGAACTATTACTATTTCATCTAAGATTTCATCTAAGTTGAATAACCAAGGACTTTCTTTTACTACGGATTTTGATAACTCGAGAAGTTTTGATTTGGTTATGATCCAAGAGGAAAAGAATAATTATTCCATGATAAAATAGAGTAGAGTAACCATCCGTTTTGTTTACATGACGTGTATACGTCATGCCATACAATGGAAATCAAAATCCATGGGACGATTCATGAATTGTAATAGATCCATGGGTAGCTGATGAGAGAAGTTGGTGTTGAGAAATAGGAAATTTGAAAGGAATTATTCCTATGGAACCATTGATCGGTCATACCTGTACTGCCAATAATATGAATGACTCGCTATTCACTCGGTTTCTGGTCAATAATAAGATTATGTAGGAGAGATGGCCGAGTGGTTCAAGGCGTAGCATTGGAACTGCTATGTAGGCTTTGTTTACCGAGGGTTCGAATCCCTCTCTTTCCGTTTCTGTTAATTCACCAACGTGACCGACCACAATGTATCAAATCAAATAACAACTGATACCATTATTCCAGCAATAAGACTTTATTTGATAGAATTCTCTATTTCAGAATTCTCTATTCCTAATTACATTACTGCGGTACGTAAAATACAAATATCGGAAAGAACAAAAAGAAAAAAAATCCTACTGCTGATCTATTGTAATACGTGAATGAGAAAAATGCGGATCAAGGCCCTTAGATCTATTTACTTCGTCGAAAAGAGGGCAAAATTCTCTGAATCTTTCTTTGTTATTTTCGTTAGGTTCAAGTCTGGCGGGAATAATATTCTACGACTAACAACTCATTTATTTTCAAACCGATCCATTTACTATCTATTATTTGATTTACTAATCCTTTATATTGGAATGAGTCAATAGTCAAATGTTTTGGCAATTCCTCGGGGGGGGGTGAAGCAATATAATTTTGAATCAGAGCTTTCGATCTTTGTTTATCCTTCGTAGTAATAATATCTCGGGGTTTGCAACGATAACTTGGTATATCCACTATATGACCATTAACTAAAATATGTCTATGGTTAACTAATTGCCTAGCTCCAGGAATGGTCGAAGCCATACCCAATCGAAAAAGGATGTTATCCAAACGCATCTCAAGTAGTTGTAGTAAAACCTGACCTGTTGACCCTTTGGCTTTTCCAGCGATATGTACATATCTAACTAATTGTCGCTCCGTCAGACCATAATGAAAACGCAATTTCTGTTTTTCTTCTAGACGAATACGATATTGCGATCTTTTCCCAGAACGCAATTGGGTTTTAAGATCACTTCCGGATTTAGGTCTTTTACTAGTTAGTCCTGGTAAAGTCCCCAGACGGCGTATTTTTTTGAACGAGGTCCTCCGATAACGAGACATAAAGACTCCTTTTTTATTTTATTGAAATTTCATTTTACAGAATAAATCTTAAATTAAGACTGAACTAAAGGATAAACAAAGCAAAGCTAAATTTACTGAAGTATTACAAAGTAGAATGAAATGAATTCTATTAATATCCGAATTTTTTGTATATGTATATATAGGAAGTTGAGGCTCCGTTTTATGATTTGTTCTGTAGAGATCTAATTGCTCCAATCCATTTTTATTCATAGTTACAAGTTACCACGACATAATAGATCGGTGATCCAACATTTTGAGAAAGGAGAGATTATCAATCATGGAAAAATCGATAGAGAAAAAAAAGCCAGCTATCGGAATCGAACCGATGACCATCGCATTACAAATGCGATGCTCTAACCTCTGAGCTAAGCGGGCTCACATAACAGAAATAGAAATAGTATATACAATAGAAATAATGTATAGGAATTCAGGAAACTGCTGGATCTTAGCTTAGGGCTATTAGCTATTAATTTAATATGAACTATATAGTTCATATTCATAGTTCTATTGTTATATCTATATCATTATATATATATCATTAGATATAACTAATAATATAGAACTAGATATGACTAAATAGAATTAATAGAATTCTATTTTCTAATAGATATTTTTCTAATAGAAATATATGACTAATTAGTCGAATTTTCATTCTATCATATTAATTACATTAATTATTATTTATACATTCTATTCTTTTTTTTATGCATTTTATATTATATATTTATACATTATATTTATATTTTTTAATATGTATATATTATATGTTAATGAATATGTATATATAATTATATATATTAATGAAAATTTAAAATTATAATTATGATTATAAAAAATCTAATTATTTCTTAATATAAAATAAATTTATTTCTTAAAGTAAAGCAGTTATAGCAATAATTATAGCGTATAGCGAGCGGATCGGTCCTAAGAAAAGATAAGATAAGGATAAAGATACAATCCAAATTAGAATGAGACATTCTTCTGGTTTCATTCGGAAAAGGAAGAGATAGGACGAAAAAAAAAAAGAAGAATGAATATCGACCGTTCCAGTATTCCAAATCGCACTGTAAAAAAGAAAGGGAGGGAGAAACATATATATATGGGATATATCTATCCATATTGAATTGCGGATACATCAATGATAGAATCATTTCTGATTGAAACAAGGTTTATCCAATAGAAATAAACTGATAGAGGATCGCCAAAAAAATCAAATAGCAGCATACACTTTTTCGATATGGGAATCATTATCTAATGAATTCAACAGTTCCAAAATAAATGAAAGAGATGGGTGGAATTCCAACTGGATCTTGGTCTCAAATCAAAAGGGGATATGGCGAAATTGGTAGACGCTACGGACTTGATGGGATTGAGCCTTAGTATGGAAACCTACTAAGTGGTAACTTCCAAATTCAGAGAAACCCTGGAATTAAAAATGGGCAATCCTGAGCCAAATCTTTATTTTGAGAAAACAAGGGTTTATAAAACTAGAATAAAAAAGGATAGGTGCAGAGACTCAATGGAAGCTGTTCTAACGAATGGAGTTGACTACGTTGTGTTGGTAGCTGGAATTCCTCTATCGAAATTACAGAAAGGACGGCCCTATATAATATATCTAATACGTACGTATACATACTAACATATCAAACGATTAATCACGACCCGAATCTATCGAATATATATATATATGAAAGAAAAAATTCAGAGTTATTGTGAATCCATTCCAATCGAAGTTGAAGGAAGAATCGAATATTCAGTGATCAAATCATTCATTCCCGAGTTTGATAGATCTTTTGAAAAACTGATTAATCGGACGAGAATAAAGAGAGAGTCCCGTTCTACATGTCAATACCGACAACAATGAAATTTATAGTAAGAGGAAAATCCGTCGACTTTAGAAATCGTGAGGGTTCAAGTCCCTCTATCCCCAACAAAAAGTCCATTTTACTTCCTAACTATTTATCCTCTTTTTTTCATCAGTGGTTCAAACAAAATTCACTATCTTTCTTTCTCATTCACTCTACTCTTTCACAAATGGATCCGAGGAGAATCTTTGGATCTTATCCCAATTTGGATAGATACGATACCTGTACAAATGAACATATATGGGCAAGGAATCTCTATTATTGAATCATTCACATTCCATATCATTATCCTTACATTTATTAGATAAAATTTTTTAATACTTTACTTTATTTAATACTTTACTTTATTTAGATTTAGTCCCTTTAATTGACATAGATACAAGTACTCTACTAGGATAATGCACGGGAAATGGTCGGGATAGCTCAGTTGGTAGAGCAGAGGACTGAAAATCCTCGTGTCACCAGTTCAAATCTGGTTCCTGACACATGAATAATATATCGGATAGATATTCATACAAATTAATCGAGACAGATCAGGATATATATTCGTTAATAGTCAAGAATACTTATTCATCTAGCGTATAGATATATACCTCCATTTTTAGAGATGGGTAAAAATATATGTATGGTTATGGTAAAGAACTAAAGTGGATTATGTTCCCTTTTTTTGTTTCTTTTTTCTTTCTTGTTTGTTCATATTGTGCTTTCTCTCACTCAAAAAGAGTGCTAAGTCTTCATATATATATCAAAAAAAAAGAAAAAAGTTTGAAAAAACTTAAAAAAAGTATAGAGGGGTTGAAGAATAGGAATAGACAGGATGCATTTCAGACACAATACAAATAAATTCAATCCCTTTTTATTTCGGAATTTCGCTTTTTCTTTTATATTTATTCTATTTCTTCACTTTGCTTACGTTACTTTCCGAGGTCTGTCTAAGTGATGTGCGCGGTACAAGTTCATGGTGCAGAACTCTTTTGATTCATCTTTTTGTTTCTGCTCATACAAAATAGATATTATCTTTTTCCAATTCAGGAATAGCAATGAAGCCTTTTTTAGGCCTATCCATAATACGAATTAGAGTCCAGTTACTCTGTTTCATCTAGAACAGAACGTAAAAAATATTCCTTGACTTGAATGAAATCTGGAGTTGTGTCGTATAAGTGAACATTAGTTTCCTTATCATTCAATGAGCATCTTGTATTTCATAGAAATTTGGGGTAATATAGTCCTTACGTAAGGGCCAGCCTATCCAACTTTCAGGCATCAAGATACGTTTAAGGCGTGGATGATTTATCATAAGAGATTCCCAACATATCATAAGATTCGCGTTCTTGAAAATCAGCACTTTTCCAAATCCAGAAAACAGACGAGATTCTAGGATTATTCCTTGGGACAAATACTTTTATGCATACTTCTTCTGGTTTTATCTACACCATATTGTATTCTCGTAAGATGATACACACTAGCTAAAAATCCGCCTGGTGTACATCATAGGCACACTGGGGCGTAAATATTGTAACCATATACATATGAAATGACAGCAATGGAGTACCAATCCTCGGTTTTTATTTGTAAAGTCTCTATTCCTCGGCAATCGAAGCCCAAAGATCTATGAACTAGCTCATGCTTGACTAACCAATCAGATAAACGATCCTGCTGCATTTCTTGATCTCTCCACCATTTGTATGAGTATTTCACATTTACTACATTTACAATGAAATTTTCAAAGATTGACCCGCTGTTTCTTATTCTGCACAAAAGAACCCTGCCTGATTCACTAATTCGTGGGAAGATATTGAACTTTTGGATTTGAAAAATGTTTCAGAAGGCATCTCTGAAGTAGATGGTGATTGATAGAGCAATCCTTGATCGTAATTTCCAGTATGAGTACTTGCGTTCGAACATAAAACTTGTGATTGGTAGAAAAACATTCGATTTTCCTGTTGAGACACAGTTCTATCTTCAAAGATTTCTCGAGATATCTTCTTACGAAGTTTCATTATAGCATCTATAACTGCTTCTGGTTTAGGTGGACAGCCGGCAAATAGACATCCACAGGAATTAGCTTATCGACTCCCCGAACAGTACTATAAGAATCAGTACTGAACATCCTCCTGTAAATAGTACAAAGCTCCCATAGCATGACATATTTTGGTTCAGGCATTTGCTCATATAATCTCACTAAAGAAGGAGCCATTTTCATTGTTACTGTGCCGGCTGTTAAAAATTAGGTCCGCTTGCCTAGGACTCGATTTTGGTACCAATCCATAACGATCAAAGTCGAATCGGCGAGCCTATTAATGAAGCAAATTCAATGAAACAACAACTGGTACCATATAGAAGCGGCCATAAACTAGAGAGTCTTGACCAATTCGAAAGATCATTCGATGTAGTTGATAACTGAATTGGGGTTGTTTGGTCAAGTAATGGAAACTCAATCAAATTCATAACTGTCTCAATATAATCTTTTCTTCCCTTTTATTTTGATTGTCTGAATATTCAGTTAAGACCATTCCAATGCTCCTTTTCGCCATGCATAAACTGAACCAACAATTGGGATAAGCACGAAAATGAAAGCTTCGATAAATACAGATACACCCAATACATCGAAACTCATTGCCCACGGATAAAGAAAGACCGTTTCAACATCCAAAAACAACAAAAACTAGGAGCAAACATGTAATAGCGGATTCGGAATTGTAACCAAGCATCCCCCATGGGTTCTATACCCGATTCATAACTCGAAAGCTTCTCTGGTCCTTCCACTAACCGGTGCTAAAACTCCGGAAATTACAAATGTCAAGATAGGAATAACGCTTGATATTATCAGAAATGCCCAGAAAATATCATATTCGTGAAGCAGAAACATAAATGTACTCCTATTAATTATTATTGTGGAATATAAATATATGTGGAATATGCTGAATTATTCGATTCGAATTGGAATTGTCAATTCATCCAGAACTTATTAGGCGAAACAAGAATTGATTTTGATCAAATCAAACCGCATAGTTTAGAGTTTGTTTGCTGTGGGGCATGTCTTGTTTAAAGATTCATTTAACGGAATTCCACTTACATTTTTTTTATTTCGATTCTATTTCGATATGGTGTAGACATAGGGTTCTCTTACACAAACTAAATTCTATCGCTTTGTCTCGGTTTCTCTATACTTTATCTCTATACTCTATAAAATAGAGTATAAAAATACTCTATAAAAAAATAAAAATAAAAAAGTACTATAATATAAAAAAAGAAAAAAAAGTAAAAAGTCAAGTAATTAACAAGTAATTAAATAGTAATTAATTACTAATTACATTACTAAACTAAAATATTAATTAAATATTATACTAGTACATATTCTAATACTAATTGATAATATTACTAAATTAATAATGCGAATTAATCCTATGTTTCATTACATATATATAATGAGATAATGAAAATAAAAGAAAATAAAAACATATAAAAAAATATAATTAATATAGAAATATAATATAAAAATAATATAGAAATATAATATAAAAAAAAAAATTCAAAACGGAAAAAATTTCAGTAGTCATATGGGGTAAAATATCTAGGGATTTCTAGCATATTCTTTTCGAAGTATTTTTTTTTCATTAATATCTGTGTATAGGATCATTGCTTCTATTGATTTGATACGAATACATTACATAAACATAATCTAAAGCACCGAACGATTATATTTTTTCTCCTTTCCTTATCCTGGATTTCATTTCTATTTTCCTTAATTGATTTGATTCAATCCGTTGAGTTGCGAGTTTACATATAACAACTCATATCTTTCTATACAAAAAAAATTCGAAACTTTTTTCTTGTACTATACCGACTGACCCTCTCAGAAATAAAATAAAAAGAATCGAGTTATTTCATTAGAGTTAGAATGAAAAAAAAAGAGTCATTCCATTTCAGGCCAATCTCGAGTACTAAAGAAAGATCGCGATTTGGAATGAACCAAAATACTTGTTTGTTTTGTTACGGCAATAACACTTAGTAATAGTAAGAAAACCCGATGGGTTGGATTTCACTACAAGAAAAAGGTTTGTTTTACAGCAAACCCACATTACACAATGAAACATACCACAGAGTGGTATAATAGACGGAATCGTAAATTATCTAATCTACATAAGAAAGATACTTCTAATAGAAAGAATTAGACATTATCGAATGATTTGACAGACCAAATCCCAAAACCAACTCAACTCATAGAATATAGAAGAAGGAAATTGATACATTTAGGACCAATTCATTATCTCTGCATTATCTCTAAATCAATCAATTGGGGTTGTTGTTCTGCCAAAAAGCGATTAGTCAGGCGACTCCACACACAAAACAAATACAAGAAAAGAATAGGTCCTAGATCTATGTGACTGTTGAAGTTTTTAGACAGAATCATGTCATGATTCTCACTTCATAAATTGACCGGATTCGATATACCAACGCAAAAATATATCACTAACTCTTTAATCATGGACAGGAAAAGAGGAAAAAGGTCATATGTAATCCATCCACGAAGATTAATGAAGGAAGATGAGTATTTTATCCGAGATTTTACAAATACTGATTAGATCTATTGGAATGAATTATTGTTTTTTATTGTTTTTATTTTCCTGTCCCTATGTATTTACATGAACATGTGGTAATACTTTTGGATCAACCAACCGACCAGTCTATAAACAAGTACTAATGAGGAAATGAAAACTATACTAAACTAAAATAGAATGTATTAGGGCTATACGGACTCGAACCGTAGACCTTCTCGGTAAAACAGATCAAACTGATTATTATCGAAATGATTCGAACTGTTTCAAAGACCCAACATGCATTTTGTTGCATTGGGCTCTTTCATAAACTGATGTAAAGATCAGTTAGTCCACCATATTTTTCTTTACAGGAAAATAATGAGATGGTTCCATGTGCTCTGATTCATCATTTGTATTCTGATCTAGGAGCAATACCAAAGTGTTTCAAAGAAGGGTTACCTTGACTTAGGTCTGCCTTCGGCCTAGATCAAACTAAGTTAGATGGAGTCTCTATCGCTACGCTGCAAGAGTCGAATATGAGACTTCATACACCTTAAAGTTCATAGGACGAAAAAAGGTTATTTTGAGGCCCTTATACTCATTATGCCTAGCATTGAATGGACTGGGTATTTACCTTATCAACTATCAAATCAATGGCGGGTTCTATTTGATTTGGCACCTGAATTCGCACCTGAATCGGACCGAACCCAATATTTGTCAGGCTATTGTTCTCTTGTTCCCTCGAATCTATCTGTGGAGTAAGACATCGATTTGTCAATAAGATCAATTATGTTTATTGCATAATGGGCTCCCCTGAAAAGCATTAGCGCACGTGTAAACGAGGTGCTCTACCTAACTGAGCTATAGCCCTTGTCATAGATATATTATATTAACATATGGATAATTTCTTGTCAAGATGGATATTCCATAATCCCACATGATAGCTCTCTGATCCGTCTACTGTTAACAGATTGGTATTGCTTAGAAATAATATTCCACTTATAATCCTATAAGTGAATAACCTACTTAACTCAGTGGTTAGAGTATTGCTTTCATACGGCGGGAGTCATTGGTTCAAATCCAATAGTAGGTAGAACTTATTAGATACCGAAGTCAATTGAGTGATATCTAATAAGTTTTTCTACCCATTTTCTTTTTTTTTTCGTTATATCATACAGTTCTAAAGAACTTCTTTTGATTATTTTGATGTATTGACTTGACTAGGAGGAAATAGCATTTACAGCCTCTACTCGTGTCCTAGCTCGTCTGAGAGCTAGATTCGCTTCAATTGCTTGTCTCTTACCCTCAGCTCTACTCAAGTTAGCTTCAGCTATTTCAAGAGCTTGCTGAGCTTCTTGCGGATCAATGTCAGTACTCATCTCCGCATCATTTCCTAAAATGGTGATCTCATTATTACCTATTCTAGCGAAACCACCCATCAGAGCCACCGTTAACCATTGGTCGTTGAGGCGTATTCTCAAAAGACCTATATCTACAGCCGTGGCAATAGGGGCGTGGTTTGGTAATACGCCAATTTGGCCACTATTAGTAGATAAAATGATTTCTTTCACTTCTGAATCCCAAATAATTCGATTAGGAGTCAGTACACAAAGATTTAAGGTCATTTCTTCAATTTGCTCTCCACTTCTAAGTTCATAGCTTTCGCGGTAGCTTCATCGATGTTACCCACCAAATAAAAGGCCTGCTCGGGAAGACCGTCTAATTCTCCGGAAAGGATCAATTGAAACCCCCTAATTGTTTCTGCAAGACCAACATATTTCCCTGGAGAACCAGTAAATACTTCTGCCACGAAGAAGGGTTGTGATAAGAAACGCTCAATTTTTCGTGCTCTTGCTACAGTTAAACGATCTTCTTCGGATAATTCGTCCAACCCAAGGATAGCTATAATGTCCTGAAGTTCTTTGTAACGTTGTGAAGTTTGCTTAACTCTTTGCGCAGTTTCATAATGTTCCTCACCAACGATTCGAGGTTGTAACATAGTTGACGTTGAATCTAACGGATCCACTGCTGGATAAATACCTTTAGCAGCTAATACTCTTGATAGTACGGTAGTAGCATCTAAATGTGCAAATGTCGTGGCAGGAGCAGGGTCGGTCAAATCGTCCGCAGGTACATAAACCGCTTGGATCGAAGTTATAGATCCCTCTTTGGTAGAGGTAATTCTTTCTTGCAAAGAACCCATTTCTGTACTAAGGGTAGGTTGATAACCCACTGCGGAAGGCATTCTCCCTAATAAGGCGGATACTTCTGATCCTGCTTGGACGAAACGAAAAATATTGTCGATGAATAGAAGCACGTCTTGTTCATTAACATCCCGGAAATATTCCGCCATGGTTAGGGCAGTTAAACCAACTCTCATACGAGCTCCCGGCGGTTCATTCATTTGACCATAGACTAGAGCTACTTTTGATTCCGCAATATTTTTTTCATTAATCACTCCGGATTCTTTCATTTCCATGTAAAGATCATTTCCTTCACGAGTACGTTCGCCTACTCCGCCAAATACGGATACGCCTCCATGAGCTTTGGCAATGTTATTGATCAATTCCATGATGAGTACTGTTTTACCCACTCCAGCTCCCCCAAATAGTCCGATTTTTCCTCCACGGCGATAAGGAGCTAAAAGATCCACCACTTTAATCCCTGTTTCAAAGATTGATAATTTCGTATCTAACTGTATAAAGGCAGGCGCAGATCTATGAATAGGAGATGTTGTGCGAGTATCTACAGGACCTAAATTATCAACAGGTTCCCCAAGAACGTTGAAAATTCGTCCGAGAGTAGCTCCGCCGACTGGAACACTTAGAGGAGCTCCCGTGTCAATCACTTCCATTCCTCTCATCAGACCATCTGTAGCACTCATAGCTACAGCTCTAACTCGATTATTTCCTAATAATTGTTGTACCTCACAAGTCACATTAATTTGCTGACCGACAGTATCTCGACCCTTAACTACCAAAGCGTTATAAATATTAGGCATCTTGCCCGGGGGAAAAACGACATCCAGTACTGGGCCAATAATTTGAGCGATACGCCCTAGGTTTTTTTCTTCAAGTGTGGAAACCACAGGACTAGAAGGAGTAGGATTGATTCTCATAATTATAATAAAGTGAAATATGTCGAAATTTTTTTTGGAATAGTGCCATGTCAAATCGAAAATAAATGTCCGATAGCAAGTTGATCGGTTAATTCAATAAGAAAAAAAATGGGAGTTAGTACTCGATTTAGTTGGTACCACCCAACCGAATCTGATTCAATCGTTTACTCATTGAATGAGTAAATTTTCAAGTTCAGCCAATTCTTTTTTCAAAATGTCAAGTAGATGAAATCGTGAGTAAGTGTGTTTCATTTCTCTATCATTATAGAAAATACCATCTATATTAGATTATCTATGGAATTCGAACCCGAACTTGATTTATGATTCATTATTTCGATTTCACTGACCATTGTTCTTTATTTTTTTATTTTTTTGCATATAGATTAGATTTCCGCCTATTCTTTATACCCTTTCATGGATGAATTTATGCCTATTTTCACATAATAGGATTTACGTATACAACATATATTACTGTCAAGAGGGGATTATCTTAGTATTCAGATATTTAGATTCAAAATAAGAAGGGGATCAATTCAATTATAAACTTGCAAAACAAGGATTGGGTTGCGCCATATATATTAAAGAGTATACAATAATGATGTATTTGGTGAATCAAATACATGGTCTAATAACGAACCGAACCATTTTAACATAACATTTTAATTAGTTGATAATATTAGTTGAATATTTTTTGAAAGATTTTCTTTTTGTCAAAGGTTTCATTCACGCCTAATCCATATCGAGTAGACCTTGTCGTTGTGAGAATTCTTAATTCATGAGTTGTAGGGAGGGACTTATGTCACCACAAACAGAGACTAAAGCAAGTGTTGGATTTAAAGCTGGTGTTAAAGATTACAAATTGACTTATTATACTCCTGACTACGAAACCAAAGATACCGATATCTTGGCAGCATTCCGAGTAACTCCTCAACCCGGAGTTCCGCCTGAGGAAGCAGGGGCAGCGGTAGCTGCCGAATCTTCTACTGGTACATGGACAACTGTGTGGACTGATGGACTTACCAGTCTTGATCGTTACAAAGGACGATGCTACCACATCGAAACCGTTGTCGGGGAGGAAAATCAATATATTGCTTATGTAGCTTATCCTTTAGACCTTTTTGAAGAAGGTTCTGTTACTAACATGTTTACTTCCATTGTGGGTAATGTATTTGGTTTCAAAGCCCTACGAGCTCTACGTCTGGAGGATCTGCGAATTCCCCCTTCTTATTCCAAAACTTTCCAAGGCCCGCCTCATGGTATCCAATCTGAAAGAGATAAGTTGAACAAGTATGGTCGTCCTCTATTGGGATGTACTATTAAACCAAAATTGGGATTATCCGCAAAGAACTACGGTAGAGCGGTTTATGAATGTCTACGCGGTGGACTTGATTTTACCAAGGATGATGAAAACGTGAACTCACAACCATTTATGCGTTGGAGAGACCGTTTCTTATTTTGTGCCGAAGCAATTTATAAAGCGCAGGCCGAAACGGGTGAAATCAAAGGACATTACTTGAATGCTACTGCGGGTACATGTGAAGAAATGATCAAAAGGGCCGTATTTGCCAGAGAATTGGGAGCTCCTATCGTAATGCATGACTACTTAACTGGGGGATTCACTGCAAATACTAGCTTGGCTTATTATTGCCGCGATAACGGCCTACTTCTTCACATCCATCGCGCAATGCATGCAGTTATTGATAGACAGAAAAATCATGGTATGCATTTTCGTGTACTAGCTAAAGCATTACGTATGTCTGGTGGAGATCATATTCACGCGGGTACAGTAGTGGGTAAACTGGAAGGGGAACGTGAGATGACTTTGGGTTTTGTTGATTTATTACGTGATGATTTTATTGAAAAAGACCGAAGTCGCGGTATCTTTTTTACTCAAGATTGGGTCTCTATGCCAGGTGTTATACCCGTGGCTTCAGGGGGTATTCATGTTTGGCATATGCCTGCCCTGACCGAAATCTTTGGGGATGATTCCGTACTACAGTTTGGCGGAGGAACTTTAGGACACCCTTGGGGAAATGCACCCGGTGCAGTAGCTAATCGGGTGGCTTTAGAAGCGTGTGTACAAGCTCGTAATGAAGGACGTGATCTTGCTCGTGAAGGTAATGAAATTATCCGTGAAGCTAGCAAATGGAGCCCTGAACTAGCTGCCGCTTGTGAAGTATGGAAGGAGATCAAATTCGAATTCGAACCAGTAGATAAGCTGGATAGATGAAGAGATAAAATAAGCGTGCATAATTCAGTAATTCCTGTTTGTTCTTCTAATTGATTGCAATTAAACTCGGCCCAATCTTTTCCTAAAAAAAAAGGATTGAGCCGAACCGAATAAAATAAAGAATGAGCATCCTATACTATGTATTTGGTATTTGCATATATCTCTCATATGTACAGACCTTACTTATTTACTTATTTACTTACCTATTTTCCTATACATAAGATCTAAATACAAGATAAGATCGAAGACTAAACAACTCAATACTTCTATAACTCAATACTTCTATTGTTTATTGTTGAATCCATAATTAATCCTATGGATCTTGGGGTTGTTGGATCATTTTATATCCCGTAGTTTCAGGCTATAGATCAAGCCAAAGGAGGGGCTCTTTCTACCCATCCTGTATATTGTCTTTTCTTTCCGTGTCGGAATAGAAACTTATTATTTGATTATACGATACAAGATTATACGAGAACGAATTCTTTATTTATAGGAAGAAACAACTATTTTTCTTTTCGATGAGAATTTGTAGTACATGACATGAGAGAAACCTGTCTTTATATTTTTTAATTGAGAAAAAGATTCTATCAATATATTGAAGTGATACTTTGGACTCCCCCCCAAAAATCAGTACTTTCAATACTCACTTGTTACGTTATTGTTATCTTATTAGTTAACAATCTTAATGATTGCATTCATATGCTTAATTCCTGATAGGAAATAAAATAGTAAAATGATTATTCATGGAATGACTATTCATCTATTGTATTTTCATCAAATAGGGGGCAAGAAGACTCTATGGAAAAATGGTGGTTCAATTCGATGTTGTCTAACGATAAGTTAGAACATAGGTGTGGACTAAATAAATCAATGGATAGTCTTGATGCTATTGGACATACCAGTGGAAGTGAAGAACCCATTCTAAATGGTACGGAGAAAAACATTCCTAGTCGGAGTGATAGTGGCAGTTATAGTTTCAGAAATGTTGATTATTTATTTGATATCAGGGATATTTGGAGTTTGATCTCTGATGACACTTTTTTAGTTAGGGATAGTAATGGTGACAGTTTTTCTGTATGTTTTGATATTGAAAATCAGATTTTTGAGATTGACAATGATAGTTCTTTTCTGAGTGAACTAGAAAGTTTTTTTTCTAGTTATTTAAATAATGGGTCTAAGAGAAACAATCACAACTATTATCATTACATATATGATACTCAATCTAGTTGGAATAATCACATTAATAGTTGCATTGATAATTATCTTCGTTTTGAAGTCAGTATTAATAGTTCCATTTCGGGTGGTACCGACAATTACAGTGACAGTTACATTTATAGTTTCATTTGTACTGAAAATGTAACCGGTAGTGAAAGTGGAAGTTCTGGTATAAGAACTAGTAAAAATGGCAGTGATTTCAATATAAGAAGAAGATCTAATGATTTCGGTAGAAAAAAAAAATACAGACATTTATGGATTCAATGCGAAAATTGTTATGGATTAAATTATAAAAAATTTTTTAGGTCAAAAATGAATATTTGTGAACAGTGTGGATATCATTTGAAAATGAGCAGTTCAGATAGAATCGAACTTTCGATTGATCCGGGGACTTGGGATCCTATGGATGAAGATATGGTCTCTATGGACCCCATTGAATTTCATTCAGAGGGGAAACCCTATAGAGATCGTATCGATTCTTATCAAAGAAAGACAGGTTTAACTGAAGCTGTTCAAACAGGCATAGGTCAACTAAATGGTATTCCCATAGCAATTGGAGTTATGGATTTTAAGTTCATGGGAGGTAGTATGGGATCTGTAGTAGGCGAGAAAATCACCCGTTTGATCGAGTATGCTACTAATCGATCTCTACCTGTCATTATTGTGTGTGCTTCTGGAGGAGCGCGCATGCAAGAAGGAAGTTTGAGTTTGATGCAAATGGCTAAAATATCTTCCGCTTCACATAATTATCAATCAAATAAAAAATTATTCTATGTATCAATCCTTACATCTCCTACAACCGGTGGAGTAACAGCCAGTTTTGGTATGTTGGGAGATGTCATTGTTGCTGAACCTAATGCCTACATTGCATTTGCGGGCAAAAGAGTAATTGAACAAACATTGAATAAGACAGTACCCGATGGTTCACAAGCGGCTGAGTATTTATTCCATAAAGGCTTATTTGACCCAATTGTACCACGTAATCCTTTAAAAAGTGTTCTGAGTGAGTTATTTCAGCTCCACGGTTTCTTTCCCTCGAATCAAAATTCAAAAAATTTATAAAGTATAGTACTAAATTCAATTATTTGTAGCGAACAAGTATTTAGTTCATCGTAATCAAAAAAAAAACTAAAAAGAATGGTGTTTTCTTTGATGACATAAGTTCTACTTGTAATAAGAGTTAGAAGCTTCGGGTAATTACTTTTTAGTTTTTCCTCCAGATCTATTTTTTTATCCTACCTCTATTCATGATTAGTAATCACGAACCTTCTATCAACAGGATAAAAAAGTGAATTTCTCCCTCCGAGGAATTAGAATTAGGGAAAATTAAAAAAAAATTATCTGGCCTTCTTACGTATTAATATAGACAATAAAAAAAAATATCGAAATCAAAATAAAAAAGAAATAATATTTTTTATTAAATTTAATAAATTATTAATAAATAATTAGAATATAATTATTAAATAATATTTTTATATATAATAAATAATATTATAAATATAATAAAATTATATTATAAATATAATACAGTTTATGATATATACTTAGGATAGATATACTTATCATATCATAAGATATCTTTTTCTTTCTAATAGATAGAAATATTAAATCGAGGCACCCATTCTATGACAGATCTCAACTTACCCTCTATTTTTGTGCCTTTAGTGGGCCTAGTATTTCCGGCAATTGCAATGGCTTCTTTATCTCTTCATGTCCAAAAAAATAAGATTGTCTAGATCCGATGGGACCAAATCTCATCAATTTATTTCAACGCTGGATCATAATACAGATATTTATTTAGTGTAATATGGTACGATATGTGACTCTTTACGAACACAAATGAAAGAACTATTATGCATTTATGCGGATACATGATATCCGCATAAATGCATGTATATGCAGGTATAGCTGGTTAAATTAAAAATGGATCGGCGAATATTTTATTTAAATGGAAAGTCAATGTATCTAACAAATTACTTCTAACGGTTTACATCAGAATAGTGCTAGTTAATGAAAGTTACTTCGGGATCAAGAAAGTAAAATTCATTTGGGTTATTCTCTCAATTCCAATCGAATGCAACTGGATCTAGTAGAGTATGAATTGGCGATCAGAACATATATGGATAGAACTTATAATGGGGTCTCGAAAAACAAGTAATTTTTTCTGGGCCTGTATCCTTTTTTTAGGTTCGCTAGGATTCTTAGTGGTTGGAACTTCCAGTTATCTTGGTAGGAATCTGATATCCGTATTTCCATCTCAGCAAATTATTTTTTTTCCACAAGGGATCGTGATGTCTTTCTATGGGATCGCCGGTCTATTCATTAGCTCCTATTTGTGGTGCACAATTTCATGGAATGTAGGTAGTGGTTATGACAGATTCGATAGAAAAGAAGGAATAGTGTGTATTTTTCGTTGGGGATTTCCTGGAATAAATCGTCGCATCTTCCTTCGCTTACTTATGAAAGATATACAATCAATCAGAATGGAGGTTAAAGAGGGTCTTTATCCTCGTCGTGTCCTTTATATGGAAATCAGAGGCCAAGGAGCCATTCCCTTGACTCGTACTGATGAGTATTTTACTCCACAAGAAATTGAACAAAAAGCTGCCGAATTGGCCTATTTCTTGCGCGTACCAATTGAAGTATTTTGAAATGAACTGAAGAAAAAATTGAAAAAAACTTGCTAATTTCCTTTTTAATACAACCGTCGACTCTATTTGATATTTCTCTGAAGTACGAGTTCTATAAAAAGGTATTGAACCCATGGATCTATTTCCTATTTTTGTGTAATAATTTAGATCTCGGATCTAGAAGGAAAGGAATATAGAAATAGAATAAGGTCCTTTTAGGATAAAAATGAAAAAAAAAAGAAAGCCTTGGTCTCCCTCCCATATATTTCATCCATAATATTTTTGCCCTGGTGGGTCTCTCTCTCATTTAATAAATGTCTGGAACCTTGGGTTACTAATTGGTGGAATACCGGGAAATCCGAAACTTTTTTGAATGATATTCAAGAGAAAAACGTTCTAGAAAGATTCATAGAATTGGAAGAACTATTCCTCTTGGATGAAATGATAAAGGAGTACCCGGAGACGCATATACAAAAACTTCGTATAGGAATACACAAGGAAACGATACAATTGGTCAAAACACACAATGAATATCATCTCCATATCATTTTGGATTTCTCGACAAATATAATTTGTTTCGCTATTCTAAGTGGTTATTTTATTCTGGGTAATGAAGAACTTGTCATTCTTAATTCTTGGATTCAGGAATTCCTCTATAACTTAAGTGACACAATAAAAGCTTTTTTGATTCTTTTAGTTACTGATTTATGGATCGGATTTCATTCGACCCATGGTTGGGAACTAATGATTGGTTCGGTCTACAACGATTTTGGATTGGTTCATAACGATCAAATTATATCCAGTCTTGTTTCCACTTTTCCAGTTATTCTAGATACAATTGTGAAATATTGGATCTTCTATTATTTAAATCGTGTATCTCCTTCACTTGTAGTTATTTATCATTCAATGAATGAATGAAGAACTCATTTGATCTCCTGATATCAATCAAATCAGAATCTTTCTTCGTATATAAAGAAAGGATTTTCAATCTTACTTAATTCTTA
>NW_027332432.1:289012-309012 GCF_000442705.2 Elaeis guineensis
AGAATAATTAGGATTCATTAAAAAAAAAGAAAGAAAATCAATGGTCCACTCACAAAAGAACCCACCCTTTCCCGCATCAGGCACTAATCTATCTTTAACGTCTAATTAGATCGGGTAATCATTCAAATTAAGAACAAAAGCTCGTTGCTTTTTATTTCACCAGAATTAGAGCCATAGGGCTCTATCCATTTATTCACTAGACCCAACTGTAAATGGGAATTTTTTTTTCACTTCCAAAAAGAAAAAAAATTTGTAACGATCCGGTAAGGATAAACTCAAAGTTCTACTTTAATTAAATAATAAATTAAATAATAAATTAAATAATAAATTAAATAATTAATAATTAAATAATAAAAAAAATAATAATATTTTATACGACATGCTGTTTTTTCCATTCATTACCTTTGAGGATCAGTCGTGGTCTTATAGACTCTACCAATAGTCTGGACGAATCTGTTGCTTCATCCAAATGTGTAAAAGATCATAGTCGCACTTAAAAGCCGAGTACTCTACCGTTGAGTTAGCAACCCGAATAAAATAAATAGGATATGTAAATACGGTCAAAATAAAAAAATCAATTGAATTGCACTGCACGACCCCGTCAAAACATTGAACTAGAACAAATCGAAAAGAAAGATTTGTTGATCAATTAAAAACACCAAAATACCAAAATGGACAGATCAGATTAAACAACAACAGATTCCCAATAGAGATGTCAAAATTGTGACAAACCACCATTTTATTTATCAATTTTCTTTTCTTTTTCGTTAAGAAAATACATCTTGTATGCCAGTAAATCCGGTAGGGCAAACCCATCATTTGACTGAAGTGAAGGAAAGAAAAAACCAATATGGGGTGGAGATAAACGGATCTATTTATCTACGATCGAATTATATTTCTTCGATGCACCATTGTCAATATGAATCCAATGTTAAGAAAACAAATTTAAGTAAATCAAATAAGGACTTGTGTTGGATTGGCACAACATAAACATAAATAATAAATTTGGATGAAAAAAAAAAATACGAAAGAGGTAAAGTAAAGAAAAAATCTCGGGTTTATTCAATCAATAGAGGTACAATAAGCAAGATTAACCCCTTATTTGTTGGTGGATTCCCGCAACAAACAAAACAAGAAAAAAAGTAAATTAAGTATGAATACAGCAAGAAAAAGGCAAATTGTGTGTAAATAATTACACAAAGATAGATACTAGTTACCCCCCCCTTTTTTTTTTATTTATTAATTTTGTTTTTTTCCTTTAATTAACTCGAATCGAAGTTCTTTCTTGAAATAATTCTGCCTTCCTTAAAATATCACAAACAGTTCCCGTAGGTTGAGCACCTTTTTCAAGGAAATATAGAATAAGAGGAACATTTAAATAAGTTTGATTCTTTATCGGATCGTAAAAACCTACTTTTCTAAGATCTCTTCCTTCTCTTCGGGATCGAACATCAATTGCAACGATTCGGTAGATGGCTCATTGGAATAGATGTAAATAAACAATGCCCCCCCTAGAAACGTATGGGAAGGTTTTCTCCTCATACGGCTCGAGAAAAAAGATTCTAAATTTCTGTATATGTATATAATGGCAAATGGATCCATAAAATCCATGATTAGGACTATGATTTGAGTCGTTTTTTTTTATTCCCTTACAGAAAAAAAGAAATTCATTCGTACTCATAACTCAAGTTGGGGTAATTCTGACAGAGGTTCGAAGGGAAACCCTTAGACATTTATTGAGCCGTCTCTAACCTCTTTTGTTTGTCTCATCTCGAATCTATTTTTATTCCTCATTCTGATTCAATTGTTGAGACAATTGAAATAGTGTTTACTTGTTCCCGGAATCCTTTATCTTTGCTTTGTGAAATCATTGGGTTTAGACATTACTTCGGTGATCCTTACTCCTTTCAAGAAGAGCAGCAACATACCTTTTTGTTTTTTGTTATTTTTTTCTATAGCTATAGAAATAGAATATGAAACGGTGGATTCCCTTGTGATACACTTTTGATCGAAATGGTTTTAACCAATTCTGAAAATTTTACTTTTTATTTTTCAAAACTTCTTTGATTTTTCGATTTTTTTAACCTTTCGATTTATATATTGAGGATATACTTACAAGTTGGTCTAACTTATTAATAGTTACTAACCCTAGATTCTTCCCCCCGATAAACGAATCAATCCTTTCTGCTCGAGCTCCATCATGTACTATTTACTTACAACCTAACACAAATTAGGTTCCTAACAGAGCAGAACAAACTATGTCGAGCTAAGAACATCTTCATTCCTATAGAAAATGATGGATGTAAGAATCCACAGCCGATCATGTCCTTCAAGTCGCACGTTGCTTTCTACCACATCGTTTCAAACGAAGTTTTACCATAACATTCCTCTAATTTTATTTCAAACCGGTATGTAATTGATTCAATATGGAATCATGAATAGTCATTGGCTCAACCGGTGTGTGTATACCGGTATATAATAGTACATACTTTCTATCTATCTATGGATAGATCTATCTATCTATGGATAGATAAGTATTCATCCGGGGAAGGCTCGGTAAGGATCCAATTTATTTAACTCTATATTCTATCATATGAATGAAACATATTTCTAAAAAAGACGAATAAATAAGTTTGCTTAAGACTTATTTACATCTTAAAAAGATTGTTCGGGACGATCAATCATGAAGGATCCATTTTTCTCGAACAAATAAACTATAAACCTCAAAAGAAGAACCTTTAATATTAATAGATTTGCAATCCCGGAACAAAATCAATTATTAATAAAATAAAACTTTTTTATTTTATACAATACGGATTTTGTTTTACTTCAGGTTCAAGAATTTTTCTTTTCCATCAATTCCATAAAGTCAAGTAGATGCAATATACGAATTTCCCCCCAATCGCTACATTACATTGATTTACATTATTCATTTGAACCGGATAAGATATAAGATGAACCAGATAAAATACAAAAAAATGGGGTCCAGATCAATTTCGTTTTTACTATTTTTTTCCCACACCAGTTTTAAGAAGTTTTAAGACCAGTGATGAAATTAGTAACCAAAAACTCCCTACTCTTTAGTCTCCACATAGACTGTGGAATTGGGATACCCCATTTATTTACTTTAGGCTTTTTACCCTTGTAAGGGAATAAAGAGGCCTTTCTTTCATTCACATTTCGATTCAGAATGCTTCATGTGAGAATTGACATTTCATAGATATGGGACATAAAGTTTCCAAAAGTAACTAACTTTAAAATGAATATTGAGTAGTACGAACATATCCTGAATGTGAATGATAAACCCAGAACTTCTTTTTTGAATTAAAAAAAAAGTATTTCCACCCACATTTGACACTTGATTACGTTTGTGAGAAACCAAATGAAAGAAAAAATATGATTCTAAGAATGATTCTTAGAATTCAGAACAATGTTCTCGTTAACAATTTTATGTTTCATGTGGGATACAATGTGATCCCATCTTTCGTTTCTGATGGAAACGATCTGGGACGGAAGGATTCGAACCTCCGAGTAACGGGACCAAAACCCGCTGCCTTACCGCTTGGCCACGCCCCATTTCGAATTTCTATTCGACACTAATAAACATTAATATTGGTATTGGTTATTCGTCAATTCCAACCCAATAAATACATTGGGGATATATTGTTGCTAGGATTCAACACATGTAGATATAGAATCAAAAAAATTCATTGATCATTACGTGGAATTCAGTTAAGATATTGTATGAAAATGGAATTCCTTGTATTCTCATTTGAGAATGGAAGGAAAGATTTTTTGACTTGTCTTTTTTTTCCCTTATAAAAAAAAACTCAATCAGAATAAAATTATCTAATCTACAAGAACGAAATTTTGTTATGCTTAATATCTTTAGTTTAATCTGCATCTGTCTTAATTCTATCTTTTATTTGAGTAGTTTTTTCTTCGCCAAATTGCCCGAAGCTTATGCCTTTTTAAATCCAATCGTAGATGTTATGCCTGTCATACCTGTACTTTTTTTTCTCTTAGCCTTTGTTTGGCAAGCTGCTGTAAGTTTTCGATGATTTAATACTCTGCTAAATTCATGATTTATTCGATAAATCAAAATTCGAAAAATTGATAAGACCAGATAAGTCTTACATTATGAACCCTCGATTCAAAAATCGAAATTCTTGTATATTGAATAACCACGGCGATGAATTTTGATCAACTTATTTCCTCGTTCTGACCTTACAGTGAGCAAAGACTTTATTAGGTTGCCTACAATACCTAATTATTCATATGACAAGAAATTTTTGATAACGAAGGAATCAAAATCTTATTCCAAAGAAATTCGTGAAAATGACTTTCTTTTCAAAAAACACTTCATTTTTTTGGGGGTGTCATGTCAAAACAAAATAGTGTATGTGGTAAAAAATAAGTAACCTATTCCCTTTTTCAAAAAAAAGATCTTGGAGATTGTGTAATGCTTACTCTCAAACTATTCGTTTATACAGTAGTGATATTCTTTATTTCTCTCTTCATCTTCGGATTTTTATCCAATGATCCAGGGCGTAATCCTGGACGTGAGGAATAAAAAAAAGATATTTTTAGTTTTTCCTGCTTTTTCTAAATTTTTTTTCTTATGATTTTATCTATTCCATACATTTACCTATGATAAAATCAAGGGATCGAAATTCCTTCGAATTCGAAAGTCTTCAAGTAATAAGAAGAAGCGGAGAGAGAGGGATTCGAACCCTCGGTACGAATAACTCGTACAACGGATTAGCAATCCGCCGCTTTAGTCCACTCAGCCATCTCTCCCCATCCCCATCCCCATTTAAAAATGGAAAATTTTTATGTGATGTGACACGTGAAGTAAAGATATATAAAAATATAAAATAGATAAATAAAAAAGTAAAACAATTATATAACATATAAATTATATAACATATATAAATAAACATTATAATATAACTTATAAAGATATATAAAAAGAACAATAAAGTAATATATATCTATATAGGAATAGGATAAATATATATATATATAGAAGAAATTTGATCAGGAATTCAATTTAGATAATGATTCGAAACGGATATCCCAAATAGAAAAATACCCTACTTCTTTTATTTTGTACGAAAGGTTTATTCCCCGGCTTGGTTTAAGTACTGGCCGGGCCAGGCCAGTATTTCCATAGATAAAATGATTTAATAATGATTTGATATCAATCAAAATACTTGTTGAAGTGTCATTTCTTATTATTAATACTTAATATTATTACTTAATATTATTACTTAATATTATTAATATGAAATTAATATATTTTAATATGAAATTAATATATTTTTTTATTTTCTTTTTATCAATTTATTACTTACTGGAAAAGAAACTGGAATAATAAATATATAAATATATGTATATATATTTATATATTTATTATGTACATATATATGTACATATATTAAACAATAAAAATTATTAAAATGAAAAAAAATATCAAATATTAAACACACATATTTATAAACGTAGTTATAATATAACTCATTTATTTGTTCAAGAGACAAGCTTTATTTGAACAATTGAGATCCAATTGACCCGAATTCTTAATTCATAAGTAAGATCTGGCAGTTGAAAGAGAAGTTGAAAAAAAAAATAAACCATGTATGCAGATTTCATCCTTTCAATGATCCAGCTTCAATGATTCTTTCAGACCGGGACTGTCAGTAATGACTTCGTATCAAACGAAAAGAAAAGTATAATATAACTATAACTTTTTTTATGTTATTTAAGTAAGCTTTCTGCTCTTCGCCCATTTAAGTCTAAGTCCCCGGCGGGACGAAGCGTCAACGCTCAAATTTTCATGATTCTGATGCTATCTTGATTGCGCCTCACTCTTTTGTTCGACAAATGGTCCATTCATATACAATAATAAATATATAGCGGGTATAGTTTAGTGGTAAAAGTGTGATTCGTTCTATCAAAAACTTAAATAGTTAAGGGGTCTTTCAGTTTTTTTCATATTCCGATCAAAAACTTTATTTCTTAAAAAGGTTTAATCCTTTACCTCTCAATAGTATATTTGAGGAAGAATATACATTCTCACGATTTGTATCCAAAGGCCAATTAGAAATTGAATAAAAAAGATTGGATTATGGATATGGAGTCGCGAAGCATAATTTTTTTGGATTGGATTAACTCTTCCAATTGAATGAGTATGAATAAAGGATCTATGGATGAAGATACAAAAGTTTATTTCCAATCGTAACTAGATCTTCAATTTTTTTTTGTAAAAGGGAAATTGAAGCCAAATAGCTATAAAATGATGGTTTTGGTTTACTAGAACCATCAGCATATTGTTTCAGCTCGGTGGAAACCAAATTCTTTTCCTCAGGATCCTGCGAGTGGAAATAGGGAACGAAGTAACTAGACTAAATGGATTTAGTATAATCCCCCTCCTCTAGAGGGATCATCTAGAAAGCAAGTAGCTTTGGATGGATTCATACAGAAAAGCTAACATAGATGTTATGGATCTAATTTTTCTCTTTGGGAATACATCGATCTTCTATAAAGGAGCCGAATGAAACCAAAATTTCATGTTCGGTTTTGAATTAGAAACGTTAAAAATGATCAACCAACGTCGACTATAACCCCTAGCCTTCCAAGCTAACGATGCGGGTTCGATTCCCGCTACCCGCTCTATATTCTTTATTATATATGCCCTTTATTATACATACATCATCGATTTGGATATGCATCCTTGTTTTTTATTCCCTAAAATATTTTCCGTGTAATCGTTTTTTATCCGAACAAGAGAAAGGAAGAATACGAAAGAAGAAAATAGGAACGAAAAGCGTCCATTGTCTAATGGATAGGACAGAGGTCTTCTAAACCTTTGGTATAGGTTCAAATCCTATTGGACGCAATTTATTTCCATCTATCTTTTTTAAATGGCTATACCAAGAAACCTTTTTTGAATGATTCGAATCAGAAATATTTCTCAATGAGTATTCTTGTACTAAGAATAAGAGGGAGAAGTTGACGCTTGTTCCTGAAGTAAAAACAGTTCGATCTGTTCCTGAATAGCTTCCCTCAAAAGGGCTTCCGCTTGCTCGGTGAATGTCTTGGTAGAAGATATAATTTCTTGGAATTGAGGTTTATTCTTTTTTAAGTAGGTACGTAACTGAACGAGAAATTTCTTTACCTGTCCAATTTCTAACGGATCAAGATATCCATTCGCTCCGGTATAAATAGTAACTATCTGTTCTTCCACCGTGAGAGGGTCTGATTGGGATTGTTTAAGCAACTCACGTAATCGTTGACCTCTTGCCAATTGATTCTGAGTAGCTTTATCGAGATCAGAAGCGAATTGTGCAAAGGCTTCTAACTCTGCGAATTGCGCTAGTTCCAATTTTGATTTGCCAGCTACTTGTTTCATGGCTTTAATTTGAGCTGCGGATCCCACTCTGGAAACAGAAATACCCACATTAATAGCGGGTCGGATTCCAGCATTGAATAGATCGGCGGATAAGAATATTTGTCCATCTGTAATGGAAATTACATTAGTAGGAATATAAGCTGAAACGTCCCCAGATTGAGTCTCAACTATTGGTAAAGCAGTCATACTCCCTTCACCTAAACGAGAATTTGATTTAGCGGCTCTTTCCAAAAGGCGCGAATGCAAATAAAAAACATCTCCTGGATAAGCTTCACGACCAGGGGGTCTTCTTAATAGAAGAGACATTTGTCGATAAGCTTGTGCCTGCTTGGAGAGATCATCATAAATTATTAAAGTATGTTTTTTACGGTACATAAAATATTCAGCCAGAGCCGCTCCCGTATAAGGAGCGAGGTATTGTAATGTAGCAGGTGAATCCGCCGTTTGGGCTACCACAATGGTGTATTCCATCGCCCCTCGTTCCTGAAAAGTAGTCACTACCTGAGCCACAGAAGATGCTTTTTGACCAATAGCTACATAAACACATATCACATTTTGCCCTTTTTGGTTAAGAATCGTATCTGTAGCTACTGCTGTTTTTCCAGTCTGTCTATCCCCAATAATTAATTCTCGCTGACCGCGTCCTATAGGGATCATCGAATCGATAGCAATAAGCCCCGTTTGAAGAGGTTCATATACAGAACGTCTCGAAATAATACCTGGGGCAGGAGATTCAATTAACCGAGATTCAGAAGCTGAAATTTCACCTCTCCCATCAATAGGTTTAGCCAGAGCATTTATAACACGACCCAAATAAGCCTCACTCACAGGTATCTGAGCAATTCTTCCTGTTGCTTTTACAGAACTTCCTTCTTGTATCATCAAACCATCACCCATTAATACAACGCCAACATTATTTGATTCCAAATTCAGAGCAATTCCTATTGTACCCTCTTCAAATTCTACTAATTCACCTGCCATTACTTCATCAAGACCATGGATACGAGCAATGCCATCGCCCACTTGAAGTACGGTACCGGTATTCACAATCTTTACTTCTCTATTATATTGTTCAATACGTTCACGGATAATATTTCTAATTTCGTTGGCTCGAAGGGTTACCATTAGTGTTTTTTTTATTCTTTTTCGAAAGCAAAGGGAAAAAATAATGCCTAAACTCTAAACTAAAGTAAAAGTAAAAGGGCTAATCTGTTATTTCTTCCATGGCCCCTAGAATGCCAATATTAGCACGGATCGTACGGAAATGTAACTCACTATTCAAACAACTATTCAGAGTTCCTAGAGCTCCTTGTAAGGCTTGTTGAAAAACTCGTTGTCGGACCTGATTAATCGCTCTTTGTTGTTCAAAATGAAGGGTTTCATTTTTGTAATTTTCTAATCGTTCCAAAGTGTCACAAGTAGCATTAATCAAATTTTCTTTTTCTCGTTCTATCTCAGAGTATCCATTCATTCGATACTCATCTGCTTCTATTTCTACTTTCCGTAAGCGAGTCCTGGCTCTTTCGAGCTGCTCAATGGCCCCTCTACGTAATTCTTCCGAATTTCGAATAGTACTCAAGATCCTCTGTTTTCGATTATCTAATAAATCATTTAATGAAAGTAGATTATCTTACCATTAATTTCACAACTTCCATAATCTCTTCCCGAACCAAACATGAATCTTTCGATTCATTTGGCTCTCACGCTCAATTATTTATTTTATGTTATGGGCATTCCCATATCTTTTTTTTTTAATGTAATGAGCCTACCCTCTCTTTTCTGTTTATATTCAAAAACATCGAAACTGATATAAGACCAGAATATTAGGAGGACTCTTCCGACCAGACAAAAATCTATAATTGTCAGCAAAGTTCTTTCTTTATTTGTATTTGTTCTTTATTTGTATTTGTTCTTTATTTAATTTAAAATTTAAATTTACAATTTATTTCTATATTTTTTTTATTTCCTTTTTTTCTTCAAATCCAAAAATTCCTATTTTTTTTTTACGTAGGTCGTCGATTCGGCATTGGAAAAAAGAGCAAGATGCCCATTTTTTTAATAAATGGTTCAAATCATTTTATCGATATGAGTGTTCTATATCAGATAAATTACCAACTATTCATTTTTAAACCATTTCGGTACGTTAGTACCGGTAGAAAGAGTACCATGTTTTGCCTGGACTTCAAACAGTTTAGCTTTAACCATGTTAATGGTCTCACATTATTGGTTGATAGAGAATCAAATTTACCAATAAGTCACGAAATGCTATGGTTCTTACATATGATTTCTTAATTTATTCAGAAATAATTCGTTGAGATCGTGCACTTTTTTTCCTATTTATCCTATAAAATGAATAAAATACCATAAATAAAGTGCAGTCGGATGGATCCAACCTATTCTTGAAATACACAACTCGCACACACCCCCTTTCCAAAAAAAATCAATACACCAAGCACTACACTTAGATTTATTGGATTTGTTGCTAAAATATCGGTATTAAACCCGAAACTCCCGGCGGATGGCCAGTGACCCAAGGAAAGGAAAGAATCGGTTCCATTTTTCATATGCTCTCCTCTTATAGATAGGACTAACAAAGAACAGAGTTCTTTTTGTATCACTTCGTCGTCCCTTTTTTGATCGATTTCTTTTTATTATATAAATTTTATTTCCATTTTTTTTTAATGGGAGTAGATTAAATCTAGTAATTTAATTTGATAATTTTTAAATTTCTTACTTGAAGTTTCCAATCCAATAAAATACTTATTAGGTTAAGTCTTGGGTCTCATGTCAATTGTGAAATATCTCGTTTGTTGAAACGATTCCTAAAAAAAGTAAAAAAAAGGTTTCCATTGTACTAAGCTAAGGACGCGAAGGAAGAAAACGAGCGGATCCAGTAATTACTCATCCTCAAAACAGTCCTTCCTTTCTTGGGGTATTGTCTCAACAAATAAATAATTGTAGGAGTAAAGCGTTGATATAATTAGAAGAAGCAAACAGCAATTCTGAGTTAATAAAATAAGAAAAAAGTATAGCGAATTAAAAAAATAAGAAAAAAAGTATAGTATGTAAGGTACTTTTTTACATTTCTAGGATTAAACAAAAGGATTCGCAAACAAAAGCGCTAACGCCACGACCAGTCCATAAATTGTTAAAGCTTCCATAAAAGCTAGACTAAGCAATAAAGTACCTCGTATTTTACCCTCTGCTTCTGGTTGTCTCGCAATACCTTCTACAGCTTGGCCTGCAGCAGTACCTTGACCAACTCCAGGTCCAATAGAAGCAAGCCCTACGGCCAATCCAGCAGCAATAACGGAAGCGGCAGAAATCAGTGGATTCATGGTAAGTTCCTCGCACCAAAAAAAAAGAAATGGTTAATGATACAATCAACCAATGAATTTTTACTTAATTTTTTTATCATTTTTTTTCATTAAGATTTTATCATTAAGATCTATCTGATTAAGATCTATCGGGTCGAAATAACTAAAAACTCCGAATTGAAATGGTAATATTACTGAATCGTCAGAACTATTTCGATATCTCATTTTGAGTTTCTACCCATAATGGAGTTTTTGTAAATACATATGTATACGGTTCTAGTTATTGCATTTCTTTGTTTCGAAACATTCTTTCATTCAATTCTTCTTTCCTTTCTTTTTTCTTCTAGATACTATCCTTGAGTTCATCTCTTTTTTGCATTTCATTCAATCCACAATCGCAGACGAAACAGAAAGACTTATATTGGAACTATATAAATGCAGTGAACCGCAATCAAATCAATCAATAATATATATATATATAGGGTATATAATAATATATATATATATATTAGGAATAGTCCTATATAACTAGTAAATATCTAATATCACATATACATTTGTTTCTTCCATAACGTAAACCACCCGCATTTTATATTTTATATTGAATCGGATTCTAGAATCATTCCTCGAAACAGACACAGGGGCTGGACTTATAGAGATTACATACATCTAGTGTGACCCCCCCAACCCATCTTTTTTTTTACAATTCCGCAATATCGTCTATCTTTTTTCCTACGACTCTAGGTCGTATATTCATACGTATTTGTATTTGTATCTATTATGTTCCCCAACCAAGTGGATTATCTTGAATCATGCATGAATTGGGATAAGCTTAAAAAAGACTATTTCGAAAACTAGTCAATGATGACCCTCCATGGATTCACCTATATAAGCCGCGGCTAACGTTGCAAAAATAAGAGCTTGAATACCACTTGTAAATAATCCAAGAAGCATAACAGGTATAGGAACTACTGAAGGGACTAAAGAAACAAGAACAACAACTACTAATTCATCAGCCAATATATTCCCGAAAAGTCGAAAACTAAGAGATAAAGGTTTTGTGAAATCTTCTAGGATGTTAATTGGTAAAAGTATTGGGGTTGGTTGAATGTATTTTCCGAAATAACCCAATCCTTTTTTGGTAAGACCCGCATAAAAATATGCCGCTGACGTGGGTAAAGCTAAAGCAACAGTAGTATTTATATCATTCGTAGGCGCAGCTAACTCCCCATGAGGTAATTGTATGATTTTCCAAGGTAAAAGAGCACCTGACCAGTTAGAAACAAAAATAAATAAGAACATAGTTCCAATAAAGGGAACCCAAGGACCATATTCTTCTCCAATCTGAGTTTTGCTCAAATCTCGAATAAATTCAAGGACATATTCGAAGAAATTCTGACCGTCGGTCGGAATGGTTTGTGGATTCCGAACAGCTATGATGACTGAACCTAATAAGATAGCAATTACGACCCAAGAAGTGATAAGTACTTGGGCATGGATTTGTAAACCTCCTATTTGCCAATAGAAATGTTGGCCTACTTCTACACCCGATATATCGTATAACCCTTTGAGTGTTTTAATGGAACATGGTATAACATTCATATTGTCCTCTGACAGAAATTGAACTTCAAAAAAAGGAATTATTTTGATTCAACCATCTATTTCTCAACTCATTAACTTGAATCATTAATCGTATATTTTATTTACGATACCAAGAAATTACATAACATCATAACATAATATCAATATCCCCAGTACTTTTTTTATCTCTTTTTAAAAATTCAAAAAAAATAGTACCGATCCAATAAATCTATGGAGTTGCCAAATAATTAACTAATCTTATTATTCTTAATGATAATCAACGATTTCTTATATAGCTAGAACGACCCTCACAAATTGCAGATACTAATTTGTTAAGAATCAATCGGATTGAAGCTATAGCGTCATCATTTGCTGGAATCGAAATATCTGCGAGATCTGGGTCACAATTTGTATCGATTAAACAAATTGTCGGAATCCCCAAAATGACACATTCTCGAAGAGCCGTATATTCTTCTTGCTGATCAACGATGATCACAATATCAGGCAACCCCGTCATATATTTGATCCCGCCGAGATATGTTTGCAAGGTAGATAATTTTCTCTTCAACATTGCTGCATCTCTTTTGGAGAGACAGTTGAGTTTCCCCATCTTTTGTTCTGCTCTTAAGTCCCTGAACTTGTGAAGTCTCGTTTCCGTAGTGGACCAATTCGTTAACATACCACCAAGCCATTTTTTATTAACATAATGACACCGAGCCCTTATTGCAGCTGATGCTACTGAATCCACTGCTTTATTTTTTGTACCAACGATTAAGAAGTTTTTTCCCCTACTTGCTGCATCAAAAACTAAATCACAGGTTTCTGATAAAAAACGAGCAGTTCTAGTGAGATTTGTAATATGAATACCTTTACGCTTTGCAGAGATGTAAGGGGCCATTCTAGGATTCCATTTCTTAGTACCATGACCAAAATGAACTCCTGCTTCCATCATCTCTTCCAAATTGATGTTCCAATATCTTCTTGTCATTTTTCCCCAGACTTCCTTTTTTTTTTAACAAAGAGACGAGGTAACCTGAAATAAATAATTGTTCCGATGGAACCTTCTACGGGGGATTGACCGTTGATACACGACCCAAACCATTAATTTCTTTTAATTACTTATTTTATTTTTTACCAAATCAATAATCGGACCAGATAATTGAAAAATAGTTAAAGTGAAAGAAAAGAATCTGCTCTTAGGAATCATTAAATCGCGTAAATGATTGTTCTGATGTCTCATGGAAATTTGTCTCATGGAAATTGTTTTGGGCGTAAGAACAAAATAATTCTCTATGGTGTAACAAAATATCTCTTATTTCCAAATGAATGTTCTTGTCTTGCCTTGAAGGGTGTACTAATTTTTGGAATCCGGTACCAACAGGTATAATCCCCCCCAGAACAACGTTCTCTTTCAGGCCTTTCAACCAATCAATACGACCTCGTAGAGCAGCTTTTGCTAAAACTCGAGCGGTTTCTTGAAAACTTGCTTCGGATATGAAACTTTGAGTATTTAGAGATGCCCTCGTTATTCCCAATAAGATTGCCCGATAACAGATCGCTTCGTCCAAAGCACGCCCTGCTCGTTCCGCTCGCAAAAAGCCGATTAATTCTCCAGGTAAAAAAACATTAGACATTCCATCTTCTGAAACCAACACTTTTGATGTTACTTGACGTACAATAATTTCTATATGTCTATTATGGATCTGTACCCCCTGGGATCGATAAACCTTTTGGATCTTATTAACCAAAGAGATACGACTTTGGGCTATGGTTAGCTCAGCTCCAATCAAGAATCCCCAGGGGATTCCAAGAATTCTTTGTATACGTTCGTTCCAACCTTCAACTCTCCTTTCTAGGTTCATCGATATTGAATCAATCGAACGCACTTCTAAGATTTGTTCCACTTTTGGAAGACCTTGCGTTATGTCACCAGATCTCGATTTTTCATATATAAATGTAACTAATGTATCTCCTTCGTAAAGTATTTCTCCATAATGGCTATGAACAGTTGCTCCTGGAGTGGCCAAATAGGGTTTAGCTGATCTTATAACTAAGGAGTCAACATGAACAATTAAAATTTGACCAGATTTTTTTACGTGTGATTCGTATTTGAATAGACATACATTTTCGCAAATAAATTGTCCAAGGCTAATTATTGTAGATGTCTCTTCACAATAATCGTGATGGAGAAAGCACCAATTCAAATGGAATGGATTCAAAATTATGTTACCGCATGGATCGGGATTATAAATCCTCCTATTTTCATCTATTAAACAGTATTTAAGTACTTGGAAAGTCTGTTTAAAATTGTCAAGTAACAAATATTTTTTTAACAAGATATGATTATGAGTTATTAAATAGTAAGATGAAAAAAAATTCGCTATTTTAGGGACAATAGTCCCTAAGGGACCCAGCAAATCCCTAATTTGGATTATGGGATCTGATTCTTTTGTCACATTGTTATATTTCGAACCATTGAATGGACCAATTCGAGAACAATTGGATGATGACAAAATTATCAAAGATTGGCATTCATTATTTCGATTCAACAACGTACCAATACCAATAGTTCCTTGATGTTGGGTAAGTGATTGAATCTTCGCCTTGGAATAAAAAGGATTGATATTGGTGCGATCTAATCTATTATCGGAAATCAATACGGAACTTGCCCTATCATACCTTTTTCCGGTATACGAAATAGTGGAATTGACTAACTCAATTCTTATGAAATCGCGAATCAGATCATTTGTCCTTACCTCAACAAAGGAAGCATGAACCTCTTCTATAGAACCATTTTTTTCTTGGTCCCAATTCAATACTAAGCAAGTCCGAACTAATTGAATACTTGTGTGATAAATTCCTCGAATTGACTTGCCATTTCCATAAAGGATATAATTGACAACTCTAAGTTGGACATTATCCTTTCCTGCAAGAGATCCCGAGGGAAAAGTGTTGCTAAATTTATCCCATCAGCTATTTCATATGTGACTACGGACCGAACCGAAACAAAATACTTTTTCTTGGTGGGTGTGATCCGTTGGACATAGATCCAATTTTTCAATTTTTTTGATTTCTTAGAATTTTTTTTTTCCGTCTCTGGTGGTATCAAAATGCCGCAGTGCCTGGATATCTTATCTGTTTCTCCAGGAAAATGAATATCTCCAGAAAAGATTTTCAGTTCAATACTTTTTTTTTTTCTCTCCACTCGGACTAATCCGCCTACCCGGCTTCTTGTATTTAAAGCGAGTTGTGTATCTACTCCAATGATACTATTGTTCCGGACCATTATGAACGAAGATCCGGGTAAGATATGCACTTCTTCGAGAATGAAAAAAAACCGATCTACTTTCTGGTATTTCGGACTAAATTCTTTTGCTCTTCGATACTCAATCAAATCCTCTTTTTTTATGATTGAATCTACCTCTATGGTCCCATATTTAGTAATTCCTGAACTATTTCTTCTGTATCGTGGATCATCAAAATAAGCAAGAATACTATTTCTACGTAAAATACCATTTATGGGTATTTCAATCGAAATACCAAAACAGGGCATTAGTTCTTTATCTCGTTCTTGATCATATTGTAATGGGATAATGAATCTATTTCTTCGTTTTTTCGCCAAGAAATCAGAATTTTCTTGGAGAATAGAAGGATATATGAAATTCCAATGACCATTGGATATGATTCGATCAGGTCTTGAATAGTCAAGAATTTCCCTATCTTTTTTACCAGAAGTATCCAACAATTTATGTCTTACTCGATGATTAGTCATTGAGGGGTCAAAGATATATCTTTCTTCGAAAGAAAAAGAATGAACATTCATTTGATCTTGATCTTTGTGGAGCGAAAAAGACACTATACTGGATCTGCACGGACCTCCTGCTAATATCCATAAATGACTTGTTTTTGGTAATAGATGAACATTACCATGTGTATATTCAGATGCATGGTGGACATCGGTACTCCAGTGCATTTCTCCCTCTGATTCAGAATAAATATGTTTTCGTACCTTCTCTTTAAAACGAAAAGTAGACGTTCCGGCACGAATCTCAGCAATCACTTGTTCTGATTCTACATATTGATCATTTTGAACTAAAATCAAACTTTTTGGTGGAATATTCACATTATGGATAATATCCCGAGTCTCAATAGTTACATACAAGTCTATAGAACATAGAAAAGCAGGATGCCCATGACGGGTACGTGTGGGATAAACCAAATCCTCATTGAATTTTATTTTTCCATTAGAAGGAGCTCGTACATGTTCGGCAGTATCACCTGTGAATACTCCACCGGTATGAAAAGTTCTTAATGTTAGTTGAGTCCCTGGTTCCCCAATTGATTGACCCGCAATAATACCTACGGCTTCTCCCAATTCGACCAGGTCGCCGTGAGTGGGACTCCGACCATAACATAATTGACAGATCCAAGATGCACTCTTGCAAGTAAAGGGGGTTCGAATATATATTGGTTGTGCCCGAAAGGTTATGAATCGATTGACAAGTCCAATCCCAATATCTTGATTTCGAGCGGCAATGCATCGTAGACCCATATATATATTGTCTGCTAATACACGACCAATTAGTGTTTGGACAAAAATTTTTTCCGTCATCCCATTTCGAGGACTCACGGAAATACCTCGGATAGTACCACAATCCGTTCTACGTACAATAATGTGTTGAACTACTTCAACAAGTCTACGCGTGAGGTATCCGGCATCTGATGTTCGTACAGCAGTATCTACAACTCCTTTGCGGGCTCCGTAGCAGGAAATTATATATTCTGTCAAAGAAAGCCCTTCGCGTAAATTGCTTTGAATGGGTAAATCAATCATTTGTCCTTGGGGATCCGACATTAATCCTCTCATACCTACTAATTGGTGTATCTGAGATGCATTTCCTCTAGCTCCCGAAAAGGACATCAGATGGACTGGATTAGAAGGATCAGTCATCCGAAAATTAGGATTCATTTCTTGTCTCAAATATTCACTTGTAGCATACCATATCTCAATGGATTGACGTAATTTTTCTACCGCATGTACATTTCCATAATGATGGTGTTTTTCAAAAATAAAACTTTGTTGTTCAGTGTCTTGGACTAACCATCCCTTAGAAGGTATTGTTAAAAGATCATCAATTCCTAATGAAATAGATGTAGCAGTGGCTTGCTGGAAACCCAAAGTCTTTACTTGATCCAGGATGTGTGATGTATATGCCATTCCGAAATGATCTATTAATCTGCTAATAAGTCGTTTCATAGCAGTTCCATTTATCACTTTATTGTGAAAGACCAGATCAGCCCGTTCTGCCATAAGTACCTCTATATTCTGCTGAGTAGGATTCGACAATGGGCCTGAGTCAGTGATTCGAAAACTTCCTTTCCTCAATCTCAATCTTGATTCACGCAAAAATTCAGAAATTATGATACCAGTGAAACTGGAGAGACCCGAATCCCTACGGGCACGGGCATCACCTAATCTAATTTATTAGTTTAGATAGCGTATGAATAGGCCCGACAAAACCCCTGTATGGCTTCTTCTATTTCTCGATAAAAAGAAATATGACCAAGAGTGGTTCGAATGTATATACAATGGATTTCTTTTTTTACACTTCCTACTATTAGATAGTGCTCATAAATCTCATGATAAGTACCCAAAGATTCATATTGAACTTCGATGGGAACTTCTCTTGAGCCAATGACACGTTGATCTAGTCTCCATCGGAGCCACAAAGGACTATCTAAACTGATTCGTTTCTGCCGATAAGCTCCAAGTACATCATAGGAACTAGAAAAATACAGTTCTTTCTCTTTCGTATACTTATAGTCATTATTGTCAACTGTATTATTTTGATAGTTTCCGCGATTATATGGATTATGCCTATTTGCACAAATACCTCTACGATTCCTGATCGTTAATACATAGAGTCCGATAAGCATATCTTGAGTTGGTACGGAAATGGGATCCCCAATAGCTGGAGACAAGAGATTTATATGAGAAAACATAAGTAAACGAGCCTCCGCTTGAGCTTCCAAAGATAAAGGTACATGAACAGCCATTTGATCTCCATCAAAGTCTGCATTGAAACCCTTACAAACTAATGGGTGTAAACAAATAGCGCGCCCCTCCACTAAAATGGGTTGGAAGGCCTGTATGCCTAATCTATGCAAGGTGGGTGCTCTATTCAACAATACAGGATGCCCCCGCATAACTTCTTGAAGTATTTCCCATACAATCAGTTCTTTTTCCCGAATTTGACTTTTAGCAATCCCTATGTTAGAAGCAACATGTTGTCTGATTAGACCACGAATTAAAAATGTTTGGAAAAGCTCTATTGCTATTTCTCGAGGTAATCCACATTGATGTAATGAAAGAGAAGGACCCACAACAATGACGGAACGTCCCGAATAATCGACCCGTTTACCAAGCAGAGTCTCACGAAATCTTCCTTCTTTGCCTTCAATTACATCTGAAAATGACTTGTAAACTTTATTATGACCATCCCTCATTGGTTGTCCCCGGATCCCATTATCAAGAAGTGTATCCACGGCTTCTTGTACCAATTTCTCCTGACACATTACTAATTCCCCTGGCGTAGATCTACTTGTTGCTAATAGATCGGTAAGAGTATTGTTCCGATAGATAACTCTTCTATAGAGTTCATTAATATCCGAACTCATTAGTTTACCCCCATCTGTCTGAATGATTGGTCTCAACTCGGGAGGAAGAACTGGTAATAAGCACAAAACCATCCATTCTGGTTCTACATTTGTTCGAATAAAATGTTTAGCTAATTCCGTGCGTCTAACCAAAAAATCCTTTCTTCTTCTAATTTTTCTATCTTCCCATTCATTTCCAGTGGACCCCTCATCTCCTAATTCCTTCCATTCTACCAATGAATTATCTATAATAATTCGCAAATCTGAATCGGATAATTGTTCTCTGATAGCACCTGCTCCTGTAGAGATTTCTCGATTTCGAAATGTCTCGAAGCCTTGAGTAGTAAAAAAAAGTGGGATGGTGTATTTCCGGGATTGGATTTCATATTCGAATGAACCTCGTAATCGTAAGAAAGTAGGTTTTTTAGATATGGGCCTAGCAAAAGAAAAATCGAGATAGGTTCCTATAGGATTGGATTTCCCCCTTTAAAATCGGACGTGAAGGTTTCCTCTCATCCGGCTCAAGTAGTTACAGCAAAAAAAGGGGTTCTTTCTTATTTTTAAACTTTGTTTTGTTCGATAAAACCCTACCCTACAAAGAGCTACTCCTTACTCAAGTTCCCAGTAAGGACCAACCTTTCATTGATTCATTCTTTTTTTTTTACTTTAAAAAAATTTTCTGAATTACTTATGACAAAATGGAAATGTGAAATTTTTGAGTAGTCTACTTCCCCTCAAATGATGAATCCCCTTAAAGGGGATACTTTGGGACTCGTAAGGGATTTACTTGTCTATATATCATTCCCTTCGACCTTTTAGGTCTCTACTCACCTCGATGGTTATGCCATGATGTCCTTTGAAGTATATATGCGATAAATAGACTCCAGTAACCATGCTATATATATTTGCTTGCTTAAAGAGAATCTCTCTCTAAAAGAAATGGAATGGCTAATTCCACGAAAAAGTCTTTTTTTTTTCACGAGGTATAACTAGCAATTCCTATTTATCTGTTATAGAATCGACCATGGATC
>NW_027332432.1:321512-371512 GCF_000442705.2 Elaeis guineensis
CCGTTGTATTTGCTTCTTCTGATGGTTGGTCAAGTAACAAAAATGTTGTATTTTCCGGTACATCATTATGGATTGGATTAGTCTTTCTGGTAGCTATCCTTAATTCTCTCATCTCTTGAACTTATTTGGTATTTCCCCGATCCAAAAATGAAATGCCACTCCTTCTACCTTCTAATAAATTCGGATTGTGAGACATTAAGATTCAATCTGAGTTACGAAAAAAAATTATATTGTTATTAATTGGATATAATAATAAGATTAAGATTATCTTAATTGAAATATTACTGTACTTTACTATAGTATCTGAGTATCCGGCCCTGCACAAATATGATCCAGACGCATATATGATATATGATATATGTCATATATGTGTGGACATATGCGTGCGTATCAGGAACGAAGAAAATGCGGATATGGTTGAATGGTAAAATTTCTCTTTGCCAAGGAGAAGATGCGGGTTCGATCCCCGCTATCCGCCCACGATGAAGTAATGTACTATGATAAAAGATAAAAAATTCGGTATGGTTGACTACTATACTAACTACTATACTAACTACTATAGTAGTTAGTATAGTAGTTCTATCTTCCCCCTTCTTTGCCTACCCCCAAAAAAAGGAAAAAAAAAATGGTCATTAATTACTAGGTAACAGAATTACACCTAAAAATATAATTTTTTGACAAAAAAATGTTGCGGAGACAGGATTTGAACCCGTGACCTCAAGGTTATGAGCCTTGCGAGCTACCAAACTGCTCTACTCCGCGCTGAAGAACTGGGAACCAATAGACGAAAAAAAAATTGGTTGGATACACCCCTCTACCATATCTATACAAATAGAATAGTCCATTTATACAGAATGGTAAAGAGGGCCCCTCTATGATCATAGATCATAGAGATCTATACAAATATGAAACGATATTTTTTTCCTTACCAACTTGATCTTGTTGCGCCCGGTAACAAACATGCATGAACCATTTCTCGAAGTATGTGTCCAGATAGCCCAAAGTCTCGATAGTTAGCTCTAGGTCTTCCAGTCAAAAAACAACGTCGATGAAGACGTATAGGTGCACTATTACGTGGTGGGGATTGCAATTTTCCATGAATTTCCCATTTTTCACTCAACGATGGAACTTCGCTTATTTTTTTTTTTGAAGATCGACGAATCAAATGATATTTCTGTTCCAATTTCTGCCGCTTCTTCTCCCTCTGAATCAAACTTTTTCTTGCCATAATGTTCAGTTCCTATTATTATCAGTTATTATTATCAATAATACAGTTCGGATCCTAGATGTAAAAATACAAGAAGGCAAATCCTCCCTCTCCATTGAAACAAATGAGATTGTTGCTGATACAGTACATAAAAAAAAACTAAATTAACCAAATTTTCCTGATGTAGAGGCAATCAAGAAAGCTGCATAAGTGAATATATAACCTACGGAAAAGTGGGCTAATCCAACCAATCTTGCTTGCACAATGGAAAGAGCCACTGGCTTATCTCTCCATCGAATTAAATTAGCCAAAGGTGTGCGTTCATGAGCCCATGCTAAAGTTTCAATCAATTCCTGCCAATATCCACGCCAGGAAATTAAGAACATAAATCCAATAGCCCAAACAAGATGTCCAAATAAGAACATCCACGCCCATACCGATAAACTATTCATACCAAAAGGGTTATACCCATTGATAAGTTGTGAAGAGTTTAACCATAGATAATCTCTTAACCATCCCATCAAATAAGTGGAGGATTCATTAAATTGTGAAACGTTACCCTGCCATAATGTGATGTGTTTCCAATGCCAATAAAAAGTAACCCATCCAATGGTATTTAACATCCAGAAAACTGCCAAATAAAATGCGTCCCAAGCCGAAATATCACAAGTACCGCCGCGTCCTGGGCCGTCGCAAGGAAAACTATAACCAAAATCCTTTTTATCTGGCATTAACTTGGAACCACGTGCATCTAAAGCACCTTTTACTAAAATCAATGTAGTTGTATGCAAACCTAGAGCAATAGCATGATGAACCAAGAAATCTCCAGGACCTATTGTTAAGAAGAGCGAATTACTATTCTCATTAACAGCATTCAACCAGCCAGGTAACCATATGCTTTGACCAGCATTGAATGCTGGACCATTCGTTGAAGATAAGAGTACATCGAACCCATATGAAGTCTTACCATGAGCGGATTGTATCCATTGGGCAAATATGGGTTCGATCAAGATTTGTTTTTCCGGAGTACCAAAAGCGAGCATGACGTCGTTATGAACATAAAGGCCCAAGGTATGGAACCCGAGAAAGAGGCTGGCCCAACTTAAATGAGATTTGATAGCTTCTTTATGGTCTAACATTCTTGCCAATACATTATCCTCATTCTGTTCCGGATTGTAATCTCTAATGAAGAATATAGCTCCATGAGCAAAGGCTCCTGTCATGATGAACCCTGCGATGTATTGGTGATGAGTATATAAGGCAGCTTGAGTAGTAAAGTCTTGTGCTATGAACGCATAAGCAGGTAAAGAGTACATGTGTTGAGCTACTAAGGAAGTAATAACCCCTAAAGAGGCTAGAGCAAGACCTAATTGAAAATGAATCGAATTATTGATTGTGTCATAAAGACCCTTATGCCCACGTCCTAATCGACCCCCCGGAGGAATATGTGTTTCTAAAAGATCTTTGATACTGTGTCCAATTCCGAAGTTAGTTCTATACATATGACCAGCAACGAGAAAAATAAATGCAATAGCTAAATGATGATGAGCAATATCGGTCAACCATAAACTTTGCGTTTGTGGATGGAATCCCCCAAGAAGGGTTAGAATGGCAGTTCCGGCTCCTTGGGAAGTACCAAATAAATGACTACTCGAATCAGGGTTTTGAGCATAAAGATTCCACTGACCCGTAAAAAGTGGTCCCAACCCTTGAGGATACGGTAATACGTCTAAGAAATTATTCCATCTGACGTACTCTCCCCTGGATCCGGGAATAGCGATATGAACTAAATGTCCTGCCCAAGCCAAGGAACTTACTCCGAAAAGTCCTGACAAATGATGATTGAGACGAGATTCGGCATTTTTGAACCACGAAACACTTGGTTTCCATTTGGGTTGTAGATGTAACCAACCCGCTATTAAGGATATAGCAGAAAGAAATAATAGAAAAAGAGCTCCTGTATAAAGATCCTCATTGGTGCGCAATCCGATTGTATACCACCACTGATAAACACCGGAATAAGCGATATTCACTGGGCCGATAGCACCCCCTCGAGTAAAGGCTTCTACAGCTGGTTGACCAAAATGAGGATCCCAAATTGCATGAGCAATAGGTCTTACATGTAAGGGGTCCTGTATCCATGACTCAAAATTTCCTTGCCAAGCTACATGAAACAGATTTCCGGACGTCCACAGAAAGATTATTGCTAACTGCCCAAAATGAGAAGCAAAAATGTTCTGATAAAGACGTTCCTCAGTAATATCATCATGACTCTCGAAGTCATGTGCGGTAGCAATACCAAACCAAATACGACGAGTAGTGGGGTCCTGAGCTAAGCCGAGGCTAAACCTCGGAAATCTTAATGCCATAATGCCTTTCAAATCCTCCTAGCCATTATCCTACTGCAATAATTCTTGCTAAGAAGAATGCCCATGTTGTGGCAATTCCACCCAGAAGGTAATGGGTTACTCCTACAGCACGTCCTTGTACAATGCTCAAGGCTCTAGGCTGAGTAGCAGGAGCAACTTTTAATTTGTTATGAGCCCAAACGATGGATTCAATGAGTTCTTGCCAATAACCACGGCCACTGAATAGAAACATTAAACTGAAAGCCCAAATAAAATGAGCACCTAAGAAAAAAAGACCATATGCGGATAATGAAGAACCATAAGACTGAATTACCTGAGATGCCTGTGCCCATAAGAAATCTCGGAGCCACCCATTAATAGTAATGGAACTCTGTGCAAAGTTTCCTCCTGTGATATGAGTTACCACCCCTTGATCACTTATAGTACCCCAAACATCCGACTGCATTTTCCAACTGAAATGGAAAATGACTACCGAAATTGCATTGTACATCCAGAATAGACCTAAGAAGACATGATCCCAGGCGGATACTTGACATGTCCCCCCTCTTCCAGGTCCATCACAAGGGAAACGAAAACCAAGATTTGCTTTATCGGGTATCAAACGGGAACTGCGAGCAAATAGAACACCTTTCAGTAGTATCAATACAGTCACATGGATCGTAAATGCATGAATGTGATGGACCAAAAAATCTGCGGTTCCTAATGGAATAGGTAACAAAGCTACTTTGCCGCCTACTGCTACTAACTCACCCCCCCCCAAGTTAAGCTGGTACTTGTTGTTGCACCAGGAGCTGTTATCCCAGGTGCTAAAGCATGAATGTTTTGTACCCATTGAGAAAAGATGGGTTGTAATTGTATAGCGGTATCTGAAAACATATCTTGGGGCCGCCCTAAAGCGCTCATGGTATCATTATGAATATACAAGCCAAAACTGTGAAAACCTAGAAATATACATGCCCAGTTAAGATGTGATATGATTGCATCGCGGTGCCTAAGGACACGATCTAATAGATCGTTGTATCGAGTAGTTGGATCATAGTCTCTTACCATAAAAATGGCTGCATGTGCAGCAGCACCAACTATGAGAAATCCACCGATCCACATGTGATGTGTGAACAACGAAAGTTGTGTACCATAATCAATAGCTAGGTATGGATAGGGGGGCATGGAATACATATGGTGAGCTACAACAATGGTTAAAGAACCTAACATAGCCAGGTTAAGAGATAATTGAGCATGCCATGACGTTGTTAGGATTTCATATAGGCCCTTATGGCCCTGGCCTGTAAATGGACCTTTATGAGCCTCTAAAATGTCTTTAAGGCCATGACCGATGCCCCAGTTGGTCCTATACATATGACCAGCGATCAGGAAAAGAATAGCAATAGCTAAATGATGGTGTGCAATATCGCTCAGCCATAGGCCCCCTGTTATTGGATCTAATCCTCCACGAAAACTCAGGAATTCCGCGTATTTTGACCAATTCAAGGTGAAAAGGGGGTTGCTCCCTCGGCAAAACTGGGATAAAGTTGAGCCAAAAGGTCCCGATTCAAGATAAATTCATGAGGAAGTGGTATCTCTTTAGGATCAACTCCAGCATCGAGAAATTGGTTAATCGGTAAAGATACATGGATTTGGTGTCCCGCCCAAGAGAGAGACCCAAGTCCTAGTAACCCCGCTAAGTGGTGATTCAACATAGATTCTACATCTTGGAACCAAGCCAATTTTGGGGCAGCTTTGTGATAATGGAACCAACCGGCAAAAAGCATTAACGATGCAAAGACCAATGCACCAATTGCGGTACAATAGAGTTGTAATTCACTAGTTATTCCAGATGCTCGCCAAATCTGAAAAAAACCGGAGGTTATTTGTATTCCTCGGAAACCCCCGCCCACATCACCATTCAATATTTCTTGACCTACTATTGGCCAAACTACCTGGGCACTGGGTCCAATATGAGTAGGATCACTTAGCCATGCTTCATAATTGGAAAAACGGGCGCCATGGAAGTACATGCCACTCAGCCAAAGAAAGATAATGGAGAGTTGACCAAAATGAGCACTAAATACTTTTCGGGAGATCTCCTCCAAATCACTGGTATGACTATCGAAATCGTGAGCATCAGCATGTAGGTTCCAGATCCAAGTGGTAGTATCAGGGCCCTTAGCTATTGTTCTTGAGAAATGGCCGGGTCTGGCCCATTCCTCGAAAGACGTTTTTATAGGATCCCTATCTACAACAATTTTCACTTCTGGTTCCGGCGAACGAATAATCATTAAGTCCTCCTCTTTCCGGACAACATATACAAAGAAACCCGCCAACAGTCAAGTTTTTAGTGAACCTCTGAAAGATAGATATTTTATTTATGATTAGTCCTTTTCTTTCCTATCCCCCATCTATCTATTTTATTTTATTTAGTTATTCACTAGAGCAATTATGATATTGAAGTCGATCCGAGGCAAGTGTTCGGATCTATTATGACATAACGATTAGGTGCCCCACGGACCCTTTTTTATCTTGGAAAATCCTTTACCGGCGTGACGAAAAAACTATTTTTTTGTGCAACCTAGTGTATTTTTATATCTGAATGTATAAGTGTCCATATGGATCTACTTCCATGGAACGTAATATCTTATTACTTTAATTTCAAATCACAAGATAATTCATTAGAATAGAATTAATAAGATCCATTCTGATGATATCTTATAGTCATTCGAAAGTATCTTTTATTAGCTTTATTTAGTTCTATTCTATACTGTATCCGTATCATTTATCCCTATGAGATACCATACTAAAATATTCTATTTTAGAAGGAAGGGATATAATGAAATTCTTGATTGGATCTTCTCATAGGAACGATCTATTTTATTTGATTGATGGATCCAACACCCAATTTTAATGAATTAAACAAAAGAGCGGTCTTATTCGAATTCGAAACGCCTCGTGATCTTCAACCAATTATGTGCTTCAATATAATTACCTGGAGTAAGCGCTATAGCTTGTTTCCAATACTCAGCAGCTTGATCGGACCAAGCCTCCGCAATTTCGGAATCACCCTGTAGAATGGCCTGTTCTCCCCGGTCGGAATAGGTGGTTCCTTTCCTTAGAACCGTACTTGAGAGTTTCCTACCTCATACGGCTCAGCAATCGATTCTTTTTGCGTTCCATCTTAATCTATCCTATGCTAACTGAATTAGATTTCTCATAAATCTATCCCATTTTTTCTTGGGTTAACAAAAACAAAAGAAGTTAATTACATTAAGTTTCAAACTCTTATTTTGATCAATAATTAGTTTTATCTTTTTTCCCACCTTCAGACGAATGAAACATAGATATTCCCCTATATCGTTAGAATTTTCTGAAAGGTAACTATCTCGGTTTCATATATGAAATTCATATAGAATCTTTGAAAAAGACTTTTTTCCTCCATAAGAAAAAAAAAAAAGAACTTACTATCTTTGGGATCTGATGCTACACCGCTGCTCAATACCTTAGTGGATCGACTCTATTACATAAGTTGATTCCTAACTTTTATTCCATATCATGACATAAGTAAGCAGTTCTTAACTGTATCGACCCAATAGCTCGCTAATTGATCTTTACGGTGCTTTCTCTATCAATTCGATCCTTTATCCATAGAATATATAGGCCGTATCTATTTCTTCCTATTTTGGTTCTCGTGAAGTCTCTTTCCTTACTACAGCTGATCAAAATCGTTGCTTTGAACGATGCATATGTAGAAAGCCCATTTTTTTCTAGTATTTACTAGTTGATTTGATCTTTTTTTCCTTCTTTCTATAGTGGAGATAGTCGCACGTAATGACAGATCACGGCCATATTATTAAAAGCTTGTGGTAAAAATGGGTTTCGTTCGAGTGCCTGGAAATAATATTCCAAAGCCTTTGTATGCTCTCCGTTGCTTGTGTGTATAAGGCCTATGTTATAGAGTATATAACTTCGATCATAGGGATCAATTTCTGGTCGCGTAGCTTCATAATAATTCTGTAAAGCTTCCGCATAATTTCCTTCGGATTGAGCCAACATCCGTTACGGTCGTTCATTCTATTCAAAGAATCTCCGTTCCAGAACCGTACGTGAGATTTTCATCTCATACGGCTCCCCCCTTCTGTGCATAGTACTAAGGGGAATAATCCATGGAATCAAAATTTCACTATTCTCATTATGAACTGACAGGAGCTGGTATTTTTACAAGAAATCTCTAGCCAGCCTTCCCGCAAGAGGTTTTTTTAACACCAATCATATTAGTGCTAGATGGAAATGGTAACTCCAACAATTTCTTTGTCCTCAACGCCTCCTATTTTCAGGAATTAGTCACTTCAACGATCTTTGATGGTTATACGGGTATCCAAAGTACGAACGAGATGGATGTTTGTTGTCCCAACCATTCTTGTTAGTCCCGATACCAATAAGGAAAAGGGAAATTTATAACAAAGTTTTCGTATTGTTGATTCCTTGGTGTAGTGCTTCTTCCCCTATGCTGCCTATTGGTACTAGTGGAATAGGATTGACCTACAATATAGAACCCATAGGTGTAACCTTTCGCTCAATACTCAAATTAACAATTGAAGCATCCGAGGCTGCATCAATCGAGGATACACGACAGAAGGAATTGTTCTATCTTCAAACTCACCTTCACCAAGCGTAGGTTTATTTCAATAATTTGGTTCTTTCTATCCCGAATCACATATCTTTCTCATAATACTGAAGTCTAAAAAAAGAAGAAAAAAGAATCAAATCGCACCATCTCTGTAATAGGTAAATGCCTTTTTTTCTCCTGAAGTTGTCGGAATTATTCGTAATAGAATATTGGCTACAATTGAAGAGGTCTTATCAATAAAATTTACATTTATCCGAGATCTAGGCATAATTAGCAATCCTTTCTATAATCTATAATTAGAATTCTTTCATTACCCTTCGGGGAAAATGATCCCACAAACAAAGGAATTGTACAATACGAAATAACATAAAACAGACTAATTCTAAAAATGTGGACCTTCCGCTCAAATTGTCCCATTTTGTTTGGACAAGGAGAGATATGAAATATTTGAATCAGATTGGATTTCATTACAATTTCGTAGTATACCAATGAACGGAACTATTACTATTTCATCTAAGATTTCATCTAAGTTGAATAACCAAGGACTTTCTTTTACTACGGATTTTGATAACTCGAGAAGTTTTGATTTGGTTATGATCCAAAGAGGAAAAAGAATAATTATTCCATGATAAAATAGAGTAGAGTAACCATCCGTTTTGTTTACATGACGTGTATACGTCATGCCATACAATGGAAATCAAAATCCATGGGACGATTCATGAATTTGTAATAGATCCATGGGGTAGCTGATGAGAGAAGTTGGTGTTGAGAAATAGGAAATTTGAAAGGAATTATTCCTATGGAACCATTGATCGGTCATACCTGTACTGCAATAATATGAATGACTCGCTATTCACTCGGTTTCTGGTCAATAATAAGATTATGTAGGAGAGATGGCCGAGTGGTTCAAGGCGTAGCATTGGAACTGCTATGTAGGCTTTTGTTTACCGAGGGTTCGAATCCCTCTCTTTCCGTTTCTGTTAATTCACCAACGTGACCGACCACAATGTATCAAATCAAATAACAACTGATACCATTATTCCAGCAATAAGACTTTTATTTGATAGAAATTCTCTATTTCAGAAATTCTCTATTCCTAATTACATTACTGCGGTACGTAAAATACAAATATCGGAAAGAACAAAAAAGAAAAAAAAATCCTACTGCTGATCTATTTGTAATACGTGAATGAGAAAAATGCGGATCAAGGCCCTTAGATCTATTTACTTCGTCGAAAAGAGGGCAAAATTCTCTGAATCTTTCTTTGTTATTTTCGTTAGGTTCAAGTCTGGCGGGAATAATATTCTACGACTAACAACTCATTTATTTTCAAACCGATCCATTTACTATCTATTATTTGATTTACTAATCCTTTATATTGGAATGAGTCAATAGTCAAATGTTTTGGCAATTCCTCGGGGGGGGTGAAGCAATATAATTTTGAATCAGAGCTTTCGATCTTTGTTTATCCTTCGTAGTAATAATATCTCGGGGTTTGCAACGATAACTTGGTATATCCACTATATGACCATTAACTAAAATATGTCTATGGTTAACTAATTGCCTAGCTCCAGGAATGGTCGAAGCCATACCCAATCGAAAAAGGATGTTATCCAAACGCATCTCAAGTAGTTGTAGTAAAACCTGACCTGTTGACCCTTTGGCTTTTCCAGCGATATGTACATATCTAACTAATTGTCGCTCCGTCAGACCATAATGAAAACGCAATTTCTGTTTTTCTTCTAGACGAATACGATATTGCGATCTTTTCCCAGAACGCAATTGGGTTTTAAGATCACTTCCGGATTTAGGTCTTTTACTAGTTAGTCCTGGTAAAGTCCCCAGACGGCGTATTTTTTTGAAACGAGGTCCTCGATAACGAGACATAAAGACTCCTTTTTTTATTTTATTGAAATTTCATTTTACAGAATAAATCTTAAATTAAGACTGAACTAAAGGATAAACAAAGCAAAGCTAAATTTACTGAAGTATTACAAAGTAGAATGAAATGAATTCTATTAATATCCGAATTTTTTGTATATGTATATATAGGAAGTTGAGGCTCCGTTTTATGATTTGTTCTGTAGAGATCTAATTGCTCCAATCCATTTTTTATTCATAGTTACAAGTTACCACGACATAATAGATCGGTGATCCAACATTTTGAGAAAAGGAGAGATTATCAATCATGGAAAAATCGATAGAGAAAAAAAGCCAGCTATCGGAATCGAACCGATGACCATCGCATTACAAATGCGATGCTCTAACCTCTGAGCTAAGCGGGCTCACATAACAGAAATAGAAATAGTATAACAAATAGAAATAATGTATAGGAATTCAGGAAACTGCTGGATCTTAGCTTAGGGCTATTAGCTATTAATTTAATATGAACTATATAGTTCATATTCATAGTTCTATTGTTATATCTATATCATTATATATATATCATTAGATATAACTAATAATATAGAACTAGATATGACTAAATAGAATTAATAGAATTCTATTTTCTAATAGATATTTTTCTAATAGAAATATATGACTAATTAGTCGAATTTTCATTCTATCATATTAATTACATTAATTATTATTTATACATTCTATTCTTTTTTTTATGCATTTTATATTATATATTTATACATTATATTTATATTTTTTAATATGTATATATATATGTTAATGAATATGTATATATAATTATATATATTAATGAAAATTTAAAATTATAAATTATGATTATAAAAAATCTAATTATTTCTTAATATAAAATAAATTTATTTCTTAAAGTAAAGCAGTTATAGCAATAATTATAGCGTATAGCGAGCGGATCGGTCCTAAGAAAAGATAAGATAAGGATAAAGATACAATCCAAATTAGAATGAGACATTCTTCTGGTTTCATTCGGAAAAGGAAGAGATAGGACGAAAAAAAAAAGAAGAATGAATATCGACCGTTCCAGTATTCCAAATCGCACTGTAAAAAAGAAAGGGAGGGAGAAACATATATATATGGGATATATCTATCCATATTGAATTGCGGATACATCAATGATAGAATCATTTCTGATTGAAACAAGGTTTATCCAATAGAAATAAACTGATAGAGGATCGCCAAAAAAATCAAATAGCAGCATACACTTTTTCGATATGGGAATCATTATCTAATGAATTCAACAGTTCCAAAATAAATGAAAGAGATGGGTGGAATTCCAACTGGATCTTGGTCTCAAATCAAAAGGGGATATGGCGAAATTGGTAGACGCTACGGACTTGATGGGATTGAGCCTTAGTATGGAAACCTACTAAGTGGTAACTTCCAAATTCAGAGAAACCCTGGAATTAAAAATGGGCAATCCTGAGCCAAATCTTTATTTTGAGAAAACAAGGGTTTATAAAACTAGAATAAAAAAAGGATAGGTGCAGAGACTCAATGGAAGCTGTTCTAACGAATGGAGTTGACTACGTTGTGTTGGTAGCTGGAATTCCTCTATCGAAATTACAGAAAGGACGGCCCTATATAATATATCTAATACGTACGTATACATACTAACATATCAAACGATTAATCACGACCCGAATCTATCGAATATATATATATATGAAAGAAAAAATTCAGAGTTATTGTGAATCCATTCCAATCGAAGTTGAAGGAAGAATCGAATATTCAGTGATCAAATCATTCATTCCCGAGTTTGATAGATCTTTTGAAAAACTGATTAATCGGACGAGAATAAAGAGAGAGTCCCGTTCTACATGTCAATACCGACAACAATGAAATTTATAGTAAGAGGAAAATCCGTCGACTTTAGAAATCGTGAGGGTTCAAGTCCCTCTATCCCCAACAAAAAGTCCATTTTACTTCCTAACTATTTATCCTCTTTTTTTCATCAGTGGTTCAAACAAAATTCACTATCTTTCTTTCTCATTCACTCTACTCTTTCACAAATGGATCCGAGGAGAAATCTTTGGATCTTATCCCAATTTGGATAGATACGATACCTGTACAAATGAACATATATGGGCAAGGAATCTCTATTATTGAATCATTCACATTCCATATCATTATCCTTACATTTATTAGATAAAATTTTTTAATACTTTACTTTATTTAATACTTTACTTTATTTAGATTTAGTCCCTTTAATTGACATAGATACAAGTACTCTACTAGGATAATGCACGGGAAATGGTCGGGATAGCTCAGTTGGTAGAGCAGAGGACTGAAAATCCTCGTGTCACCAGTTCAAATCTGGTTCCTGACACATGAATAATATATCGGATAGATATTCATACAAATTAATCGAGACAGATCAGGATATATATTCGTTAATAGTCAAGAATACTTATTCATCTAGCGTATAGATATATACCTCCATTTTTAGAGATGGGTAAAAAATATATGTATGGTTATGGTAAAGAACTAAAGTGGGATTATGTTCCCTTTTTTTGTTTCTTTTTTCTTTCTTGTTTGTTCATATTGTGCTTTCTCTCACTCAAAAAGAGTGCTAAGTCTTCATATATATATCAAAAAAAAAGAAAAAAGTTTGAAAAAAACTTAAAAAAAGTATAGAGGGGTTGAAGAATAGGAATAGACAGGATGCATTTCAGACACAATACAAATAAAATTCAATCCCTTTTTATTTCGGAATTTCGCTTTTTCTTTTATATTTATTCTATTTCTTCACTCTTGCTTACGTTACTTTCCGAGGTCTGTCTAAGTGATGTGCGCGGTACAAAGTTCATGGTGCAGAACTCTTTTGATTCATCTTTTTGTTTCTGCTCATACAAAATAGATATTATCTTTTCCAAATTCAGGAATAGCAATGAAGCCTTTTTTAGGCCTATCCATAATACGAATTAGAGTCCAGTTACTCTGTTTCATCTAGAACAGAACGTAAAAATATTCCTTGACTTGAATGAAATCTGGAGTTGTGTCGTATAAGTGAACATTAGTTTCCTTATCATTCAATGAGCATCTTGTATTTCATAGAAATTTGGGGTAATATAGTCCTTACGTAAGGGCCAGCCTATCCAACTTTCAGGCATCAAGATACGTTTAAGGCGTGGATGATTATCATAAGAGATTCCCAACATATCATAAGATTCGCGTTCTTGAAAATCAGCACTTTTCCAAATCCAGAAAACAGACGAGATTCTAGGATTATTCCTTGGGACAAATACTTTTATGCATACTTCTTCTGGTTTATCTACACCATATTGTATTCTCGTAAGATGATACACACTAGCTAAAAATCCGCCTGGTGCTACATCATAGGCACACTGGGAGCGTAAATAATTGTAACCATATACATATGAAATGACAGCAATGGAGTACCAATCCTCGGTTTTTATTTGTAAAGTCTCTATTCCTCGGCAATCGAAGCCCAAAGATCTATGAACTAGCTCATGCTTGACTAACCAATCAGATAAACGATCCTGCTGCATCTTCTTGATCTCTCCACCATTTGTATGAGTATTTCACATTTACTACATTTACAATGAAATTTTCAAAGATTGACCCGCTGTTTCTTATTCTGCACAAAAGAACCCTGCCTGATTCACTAATTCGTGGGAAGATATTGAACTTTTGGATTTGAAAAATGTTTCAGAAGGCATCTCTGAAGTAGATGGTGATTGATAGAGCAATCCTTGATCGTAATTTCCAGTATGAGTACTGCGTCGAACATAAAACTTGTGATTGGTAGAAAAACATCGATTTTCCTGTTGAGACACAGTTCTATCTTCAAAGATTTCTCGAGATATCTTCTTACGAAGTTTCATTATAGCATCTATAACTGCTTCTGGTTTAGGTGGACAGCCCGGCAAATAGACATCCACAGGAATTAGCTTATCGACTCCCCGAACAGTACTATAAGAATCAGTACTGAACATCCCTCCTGTAATAGTACAAGCTCCCATAGCAATGACATATTTTGGTTCAGGCATTTGCTCATATAATCTCACTAAAGAAGGAGCCATTTTCATTGTTACTGTGCCGGCTGTTAAAATTAGGTCCGCTTGCCTAGGACTCGATTTTGGTACCAATCCATAACGATCAAAGTCGAATCGCGAGCCTATTAATGAAGCAAATTCAATGAAACAACAACTGGTACCATATAGAAGCGGCCATAAACTAGAGAGTCTTGACCAATTCGAAAGATCATTCGATGTAGTTGAAATAACTGAATTGGGGGTTGTTTGGTCAAGTAATGGAAACTCAATCAAATTCATAACTGTCTCAATATAATCTTTTCCTTCCCTTTTATTTTGATTGTCTGAATATTCAGTTAAGACCATTCCAATGCTCCTTTTCGCCATGCATAAACTGAACCAACAATTGGGATAAGCACGAAAATGAAAGCTTCGATAAATACAGATACACCCAATACATCGAAACTCATTGCCCACGGATAAAGAAAGACCGTTTCAACATCAAAAACAACAAAAACTAGAGCAAACATGTAATAGCGGATTCGGAATTGTAACCAAGCATCCCCCATGGGTTCTATACCCGATTCATAACTCGAAAGCTTCTCTGGTCCTTCACTAACCGGTGCTAAAACTCCGGAAATTACAAATGTCAAGATAGGAATAACGCTTGATATTATCAGAAATGCCCAGAAAATATCATATTCGTGAAGCAGAAACATAAATGTACTCCTATTAATTATTATTGTGGAATATAAATATATGTGGAATATGCTGAATTATTCGATTCGAATTGGAATTGTCAATTCATCCAGAACTTATTAGGCGAAACAAGAATTGATTTTGATCAAATCAAACCGCATAGTTTAGAGTTTGTTTGCTGTGGGGCATGTCTTGTTTAAAGATTCATTTAACGGAATTCCACTTACATTTTTTTATTTCGATTCTATTTCGATATGGTGTAGACATAGGGTTCTCTTACACAAACTAAATTCTATCGCTTTGTCTCGGTTTCTCTATACTTTATCTCTATACTCTATAAAATAGAGTATAAAAATACTCTATAAAAAAATAAAATAAAAAAGTACTATAATATAAAAAAAGAAAAAAAAAGTAAAAAGTCAAGTAATTAACAAGTAATTAAATAGTAATTAATTACTAATTACATTACTAAACTAAAATATTAATTAAATATTATACTAGTACATATTCTAATACTAATTGATAATATTACTAAATTAATAATGCGAATTAATCCTATGTTTCATTACATATATATAATGAGATAATGAAAATAAAAGAAAATAAAAACATATAAAAAAATATAATTAATATAGAAATATAATATAAAAATAATATAGAAATATAATATAAAAAAAAAAATTCAAAACGGAAAAAATTTCAGTAGTCATATGGGGTAAAATATCTAGGGATTTCTAGCATATTCTTTTCGAAGTATTTTTTTTTCATTAATATCTGTGTATAGGATCATTGCTTCTATTGATTTGATACGAATACATTACATAAACATAATCTAAAGCACCGAACGATTATATTTTTTCTCCTTTCCTTATCCTGGATTTCATTTCTATTTTCCTTAATTGATTTGATTCAATCCGTTGAGTTGCGAGTTTACATATAACAACTCATATCTTTCTATACAAAAAAAATTCGAAACTTTTTTCTTGTACTATACCGACTGACCCTCTCAGAAATAAAATAAAAAGAATCGAGTTATTTCATTAGAGTTAGAATGAAAAAAAAGAGTCATTCCATTTCAGGCCAATCTCGAGTACTAAAGAAAGATCGCGATTTGGAATGAACCAAAATACTTGTTTGTTTTGTTACGGCAATAACACTTAGTAATAGTAAGAAAACCCGATGGGTTGGATTTCACTACAAGAAAAAGGTTTGTTTTACAGCAAACCCACATTACACAATGAAACATACCACAGAGTGGTATAATAGACGGAATCGTAAATTATCTAATCTACATAAGAAAGATACTTCTAATAGAAAGAATTAGACATTATCGAATGATTTGACAGACCAAATCCCAAAACCAACTCAACTCATAGAATATAGAAGAAGGAAATTGATACATTTAGGACCAATTCATTATCTCTGCATTATCTCTAAATCAATCAATTGGGGTTGTTGTTCTGCCAAAAAGCGATTAGTCAGGCGACTCCACACACAAAACAAATACAAGAAAAGAATAGGTCCTAGATCTATGTGACTGTTGAAGTTTTTAGACAGAATCATGTCATGATTCTCACTTCATAAATTGACCGGATTCGATATACCAACGCAAAAATATATCACTAACTCTTTAATCATGGACAGGAAAAGAGGAAAAAGGTCATATGTAATCCATCCACGAAGATTAATGAAGGAAGATGAGTATTTTATCCGAGATTTTACAAATACTGATTAGATCTATTGGAATGAATTATTGTTTTTTATTGTTTTTATTTTCCTGTCCCTATGTATTTACATGAACATGTGGTAATACTTTTGGATCAACCAACCGACCAGTCTATAAACAAGTACTAATGAGGAAATGAAAACTATACTAAACTAAAATAGAATGTATTAGGGCTATACGGACTCGAACCGTAGACCTTCTCGGTAAAACAGATCAAACTGATTATTATCGAAATGATTCGAACTGTTTCAAAGACCCAACATGCATTTTGTTGCATTGGGCTCTTTCATAAACTGATGTAAAGATCAGTTAGTCCACCATATTTTTCTTTACAGGAAAATAATGAGATGGTTCCATGTGCTCTGATTCATCATTTGTATTCTGATCTAGGAGCAATACCAAAGTGTTTCAAAGAAGGGTTACCTTGACTTAGGTCTGCCTTCGGCCTAGATCAAACTAAGTTAGATGGAGTCTCTATCGCTACGCTGCAAGAGTCGAATATGAGACTTCATACACCTTAAAGTTCATAGGACGAAAAAAGGTTATTTTGAGGCCCTTATACTCATTATGCCTAGCATTGAATGGACTGGGTATTTACCTTATCAACTATCAAATCAATGGCGGGTTCTATTTGATTTGGCACCTGAATTCGCACCTGAATCGGACCGAACCCAATATTTGTCAGGCTATTGTTCTCTTGTTCCCTCGAATCTATCTGTGGAGTAAGACATCGATTTGTCAATAAGATCAATTATGTTTATTGCATAATGGGCTCCCCTGAAAAGCATTAGCGCACGTGTAAACGAGGTGCTCTACCTAACTGAGCTATAGCCCTTGTCATAGATATATTATATTAACATATGGATAATTTCTTGTCAAGATGGATATTCCATAATCCCACATGATAGCTCTCTGATCCGTCTACTGTTAACAGATTGGTATTGCTTAGAAATAATATTCCACTTATAATCCTATAAGTGAATAACCTACTTAACTCAGTGGTTAGAGTATTGCTTTCATACGGCGGGAGTCATTGGTTCAAATCCAATAGTAGGTAGAACTTATTAGATACCGAAGTCAATTGAGTGATATCTAATAAGTTTTTCTACCCATTTTCTTTTTTTTTTCGTTATATCATACAGTTCTAAAGAACTTCTTTTGATTATTTTGATGTATTGACTTGACTAGGAGGAAATAGCATTTACAGCCTCTACTCGTGTCCTAGCTCGTCTGAGAGCTAGATTCGCTTCAATTGCTTGTCTCTTACCCTCAGCTCTACTCAAGTTAGCTTCAGCTATTTCAAGAGCTTGCTGAGCTTCTTGCGGATCAATGTCAGTACTCATCTCCGCATCATTTCCTAAAATGGTGATCTCATTATTACCTATTCTAGCGAAACCACCCATCAGAGCCACCGTTAACCATTGGTCGTTGAGGCGTATTCTCAAAAGACCTATATCTACAGCCGTGGCAATAGGGGCGTGGTTTGGTAATACGCCAATTTGGCCACTATTAGTAGATAAAATGATTTCTTTCACTTCTGAATCCCAAATAATTCGATTAGGAGTCAGTACACAAAGATTTAAGGTCATTTCTTCAATTTGCTCTCCACTTCTAAGTTCATAGCTTTCGCGGTAGCTTCATCGATGTTACCCACCAAATAAAAGGCCTGCTCGGGAAGACCGTCTAATTCTCCGGAAAGGATCAATTGAAACCCCCTAATTGTTTCTGCAAGACCAACATATTTCCCTGGAGAACCAGTAAATACTTCTGCCACGAAGAAGGGTTGTGATAAGAAACGCTCAATTTTTCGTGCTCTTGCTACAGTTAAACGATCTTCTTCGGATAATTCGTCCAACCCAAGGATAGCTATAATGTCCTGAAGTTCTTTGTAACGTTGTGAAGTTTGCTTAACTCTTTGCGCAGTTTCATAATGTTCCTCACCAACGATTCGAGGTTGTAACATAGTTGACGTTGAATCTAACGGATCCACTGCTGGATAAATACCTTTAGCAGCTAATACTCTTGATAGTACGGTAGTAGCATCTAAATGTGCAAATGTCGTGGCAGGAGCAGGGTCGGTCAAATCGTCCGCAGGTACATAAACCGCTTGGATCGAAGTTATAGATCCCTCTTTGGTAGAGGTAATTCTTTCTTGCAAAGAACCCATTTCTGTACTAAGGGTAGGTTGATAACCCACTGCGGAAGGCATTCTCCCTAATAAGGCGGATACTTCTGATCCTGCTTGGACGAAACGAAAAATATTGTCGATGAATAGAAGCACGTCTTGTTCATTAACATCCCGGAAATATTCCGCCATGGTTAGGGCAGTTAAACCAACTCTCATACGAGCTCCCGGCGGTTCATTCATTTGACCATAGACTAGAGCTACTTTTGATTCCGCAATATTTTTTTCATTAATCACTCCGGATTCTTTCATTTCCATGTAAAGATCATTTCCTTCACGAGTACGTTCGCCTACTCCGCCAAATACGGATACGCCTCCATGAGCTTTGGCAATGTTATTGATCAATTCCATGATGAGTACTGTTTTACCCACTCCAGCTCCCCCAAATAGTCCGATTTTTCCTCCACGGCGATAAGGAGCTAAAAGATCCACCACTTTAATCCCTGTTTCAAAGATTGATAATTTCGTATCTAACTGTATAAAGGCAGGCGCAGATCTATGAATAGGAGATGTTGTGCGAGTATCTACAGGACCTAAATTATCAACAGGTTCCCCAAGAACGTTGAAAATTCGTCCGAGAGTAGCTCCGCCGACTGGAACACTTAGAGGAGCTCCCGTGTCAATCACTTCCATTCCTCTCATCAGACCATCTGTAGCACTCATAGCTACAGCTCTAACTCGATTATTTCCTAATAATTGTTGTACCTCACAAGTCACATTAATTTGCTGACCGACAGTATCTCGACCCTTAACTACCAAAGCGTTATAAATATTAGGCATCTTGCCCGGGGGAAAAACGACATCCAGTACTGGGCCAATAATTTGAGCGATACGCCCTAGGTTTTTTTCTTCAAGTGTGGAAACCACAGGACTAGAAGGAGTAGGATTGATTCTCATAATTATAATAAAGTGAAATATGTCGAAATTTTTTTTGGAATAGTGCCATGTCAAATCGAAAATAAATGTCCGATAGCAAGTTGATCGGTTAATTCAATAAGAAAAAAAATGGGAGTTAGTACTCGATTTAGTTGGTACCACCCAACCGAATCTGATTCAATCGTTTACTCATTGAATGAGTAAATTTTCAAGTTCAGCCAATTCTTTTTTCAAAATGTCAAGTAGATGAAATCGTGAGTAAGTGTGTTTCATTTCTCTATCATTATAGAAAATACCATCTATATTAGATTATCTATGGAATTCGAACCCGAACTTGATTTATGATTCATTATTTCGATTTCACTGACCATTGTTCTTTATTTTTTTATTTTTTTGCATATAGATTAGATTTCCGCCTATTCTTTATACCCTTTCATGGATGAATTTATGCCTATTTTCACATAATAGGATTTACGTATACAACATATATTACTGTCAAGAGGGGATTATCTTAGTATTCAGATATTTAGATTCAAAATAAGAAGGGGATCAATTCAATTATAAACTTGCAAAACAAGGATTGGGTTGCGCCATATATATTAAAGAGTATACAATAATGATGTATTTGGTGAATCAAATACATGGTCTAATAACGAACCGAACCATTTTAACATAACATTTTAATTAGTTGATAATATTAGTTGAATATTTTTTGAAAGATTTTCTTTTTGTCAAAGGTTTCATTCACGCCTAATCCATATCGAGTAGACCTTGTCGTTGTGAGAATTCTTAATTCATGAGTTGTAGGGAGGGACTTATGTCACCACAAACAGAGACTAAAGCAAGTGTTGGATTTAAAGCTGGTGTTAAAGATTACAAATTGACTTATTATACTCCTGACTACGAAACCAAAGATACCGATATCTTGGCAGCATTCCGAGTAACTCCTCAACCCGGAGTTCCGCCTGAGGAAGCAGGGGCAGCGGTAGCTGCCGAATCTTCTACTGGTACATGGACAACTGTGTGGACTGATGGACTTACCAGTCTTGATCGTTACAAAGGACGATGCTACCACATCGAAACCGTTGTCGGGGAGGAAAATCAATATATTGCTTATGTAGCTTATCCTTTAGACCTTTTTGAAGAAGGTTCTGTTACTAACATGTTTACTTCCATTGTGGGTAATGTATTTGGTTTCAAAGCCCTACGAGCTCTACGTCTGGAGGATCTGCGAATTCCCCCTTCTTATTCCAAAACTTTCCAAGGCCCGCCTCATGGTATCCAATCTGAAAGAGATAAGTTGAACAAGTATGGTCGTCCTCTATTGGGATGTACTATTAAACCAAAATTGGGATTATCCGCAAAGAACTACGGTAGAGCGGTTTATGAATGTCTACGCGGTGGACTTGATTTTACCAAGGATGATGAAAACGTGAACTCACAACCATTTATGCGTTGGAGAGACCGTTTCTTATTTTGTGCCGAAGCAATTTATAAAGCGCAGGCCGAAACGGGTGAAATCAAAGGACATTACTTGAATGCTACTGCGGGTACATGTGAAGAAATGATCAAAAGGGCCGTATTTGCCAGAGAATTGGGAGCTCCTATCGTAATGCATGACTACTTAACTGGGGGATTCACTGCAAATACTAGCTTGGCTTATTATTGCCGCGATAACGGCCTACTTCTTCACATCCATCGCGCAATGCATGCAGTTATTGATAGACAGAAAAATCATGGTATGCATTTTCGTGTACTAGCTAAAGCATTACGTATGTCTGGTGGAGATCATATTCACGCGGGTACAGTAGTGGGTAAACTGGAAGGGGAACGTGAGATGACTTTGGGTTTTGTTGATTTATTACGTGATGATTTTATTGAAAAAGACCGAAGTCGCGGTATCTTTTTTACTCAAGATTGGGTCTCTATGCCAGGTGTTATACCCGTGGCTTCAGGGGGTATTCATGTTTGGCATATGCCTGCCCTGACCGAAATCTTTGGGGATGATTCCGTACTACAGTTTGGCGGAGGAACTTTAGGACACCCTTGGGGAAATGCACCCGGTGCAGTAGCTAATCGGGTGGCTTTAGAAGCGTGTGTACAAGCTCGTAATGAAGGACGTGATCTTGCTCGTGAAGGTAATGAAATTATCCGTGAAGCTAGCAAATGGAGCCCTGAACTAGCTGCCGCTTGTGAAGTATGGAAGGAGATCAAATTCGAATTCGAACCAGTAGATAAGCTGGATAGATGAAGAGATAAAATAAGCGTGCATAATTCAGTAATTCCTGTTTGTTCTTCTAATTGATTGCAATTAAACTCGGCCCAATCTTTTCCTAAAAAAAAAGGATTGAGCCGAACCGAATAAAATAAAGAATGAGCATCCTATACTATGTATTTGGTATTTGCATATATCTCTCATATGTACAGACCTTACTTATTTACTTATTTACTTACCTATTTTCCTATACATAAGATCTAAATACAAGATAAGATCGAAGACTAAACAACTCAATACTTCTATAACTCAATACTTCTATTGTTTATTGTTGAATCCATAATTAATCCTATGGATCTTGGGGTTGTTGGATCATTTTATATCCCGTAGTTTCAGGCTATAGATCAAGCCAAAGGAGGGGCTCTTTCTACCCATCCTGTATATTGTCTTTTCTTTCCGTGTCGGAATAGAAACTTATTATTTGATTATACGATACAAGATTATACGAGAACGAATTCTTTATTTATAGGAAGAAACAACTATTTTTCTTTTCGATGAGAATTTGTAGTACATGACATGAGAGAAACCTGTCTTTATATTTTTTAATTGAGAAAAAGATTCTATCAATATATTGAAGTGATACTTTGGACTCCCCCCCCAAAAATCAGTACTTTCAATACTCACTTGTTACGTTATTGTTATCTTATTAGTTAACAATCTTAATGATTGCATTCATATGCTTAATTCCTGATAGGAAATAAAATAGTAAAATGATTATTCATGGAATGACTATTCATCTATTGTATTTTCATCAAATAGGGGGCAAGAAGACTCTATGGAAAAATGGTGGTTCAATTCGATGTTGTCTAACGATAAGTTAGAACATAGGTGTGGACTAAATAAATCAATGGATAGTCTTGATGCTATTGGACATACCAGTGGAAGTGAAGAACCCATTCTAAATGGTACGGAGAAAAACATTCCTAGTCGGAGTGATAGTGGCAGTTATAGTTTCAGAAATGTTGATTATTTATTTGATATCAGGGATATTTGGAGTTTGATCTCTGATGACACTTTTTTAGTTAGGGATAGTAATGGTGACAGTTTTTCTGTATGTTTTGATATTGAAAATCAGATTTTTGAGATTGACAATGATAGTTCTTTTCTGAGTGAACTAGAAAGTTTTTTTTCTAGTTATTTAAATAATGGGTCTAAGAGAAACAATCACAACTATTATCATTACATATATGATACTCAATCTAGTTGGAATAATCACATTAATAGTTGCATTGATAATTATCTTCGTTTTGAAGTCAGTATTAATAGTTCCATTTCGGGTGGTACCGACAATTACAGTGACAGTTACATTTATAGTTTCATTTGTACTGAAAATGTAACCGGTAGTGAAAGTGGAAGTTCTGGTATAAGAACTAGTAAAAATGGCAGTGATTTCAATATAAGAAGAAGATCTAATGATTTCGGTAGAAAAAAAAAATACAGACATTTATGGATTCAATGCGAAAATTGTTATGGATTAAATTATAAAAAATTTTTTAGGTCAAAAATGAATATTTGTGAACAGTGTGGATATCATTTGAAAATGAGCAGTTCAGATAGAATCGAACTTTCGATTGATCCGGGGACTTGGGATCCTATGGATGAAGATATGGTCTCTATGGACCCCATTGAATTTCATTCAGAGGGGAAACCCTATAGAGATCGTATCGATTCTTATCAAAGAAAGACAGGTTTAACTGAAGCTGTTCAAACAGGCATAGGTCAACTAAATGGTATTCCCATAGCAATTGGAGTTATGGATTTTAAGTTCATGGGAGGTAGTATGGGATCTGTAGTAGGCGAGAAAATCACCCGTTTGATCGAGTATGCTACTAATCGATCTCTACCTGTCATTATTGTGTGTGCTTCTGGAGGAGCGCGCATGCAAGAAGGAAGTTTGAGTTTGATGCAAATGGCTAAAATATCTTCCGCTTCACATAATTATCAATCAAATAAAAAATTATTCTATGTATCAATCCTTACATCTCCTACAACCGGTGGAGTAACAGCCAGTTTTGGTATGTTGGGAGATGTCATTGTTGCTGAACCTAATGCCTACATTGCATTTGCGGGCAAAAGAGTAATTGAACAAACATTGAATAAGACAGTACCCGATGGTTCACAAGCGGCTGAGTATTTATTCCATAAAGGCTTATTTGACCCAATTGTACCACGTAATCCTTTAAAAAGTGTTCTGAGTGAGTTATTTCAGCTCCACGGTTTCTTTCCCTCGAATCAAAATTCAAAAAATTTATAAAGTATAGTACTAAATTCAATTATTTGTAGCGAACAAGTATTTAGTTCATCGTAATCAAAAAAAAAACTAAAAAGAATGGTGTTTTCTTTGATGACATAAGTTCTACTTGTAATAAGAGTTAGAAGCTTCGGGTAATTACTTTTTAGTTTTTCCTCCAGATCTATTTTTTTATCCTACCTCTATTCATGATTAGTAATCACGAACCTTCTATCAACAGGATAAAAAAGTGAATTTCTCCCTCCGAGGAATTAGAATTAGGGAAAATTAAAAAAAAATTATCTGGCCTTCTTACGTATTAATATAGACAATAAAAAAAAATATCGAAATCAAAATAAAAAAGAAATAATATTTTTTATTAAATTTAATAAATTATTAATAAATAATTAGAATATAATTATTAAATAATATTTTTATATATAATAAATAATATTATAAATATAATAAAATTATATTATAAATATAATACAGTTTATGATATATACTTAGGATAGATATACTTATCATATCATAAGATATCTTTTTCTTTCTAATAGATAGAAATATTAAATCGAGGCACCCATTCTATGACAGATCTCAACTTACCCTCTATTTTTGTGCCTTTAGTGGGCCTAGTATTTCCGGCAATTGCAATGGCTTCTTTATCTCTTCATGTCCAAAAAAATAAGATTGTCTAGATCCGATGGGACCAAATCTCATCAATTTATTTCAACGCTGGATCATAATACAGATATTTATTTAGTGTAATATGGTACGATATGTGACTCTTTACGAACACAAATGAAAGAACTATTATGCATTTATGCGGATACATGATATCCGCATAAATGCATGTATATGCAGGTATAGCTGGTTAAATTAAAAATGGATCGGCGAATATTTTATTTAAATGGAAAGTCAATGTATCTAACAAATTACTTCTAACGGTTTACATCAGAATAGTGCTAGTTAATGAAAGTTACTTCGGGATCAAGAAAGTAAAATTCATTTGGGTTATTCTCTCAATTCCAATCGAATGCAACTGGATCTAGTAGAGTATGAATTGGCGATCAGAACATATATGGATAGAACTTATAATGGGGTCTCGAAAAACAAGTAATTTTTTCTGGGCCTGTATCCTTTTTTTAGGTTCGCTAGGATTCTTAGTGGTTGGAACTTCCAGTTATCTTGGTAGGAATCTGATATCCGTATTTCCATCTCAGCAAATTATTTTTTTTCCACAAGGGATCGTGATGTCTTTCTATGGGATCGCCGGTCTATTCATTAGCTCCTATTTGTGGTGCACAATTTCATGGAATGTAGGTAGTGGTTATGACAGATTCGATAGAAAAGAAGGAATAGTGTGTATTTTTCGTTGGGGATTTCCTGGAATAAATCGTCGCATCTTCCTTCGCTTACTTATGAAAGATATACAATCAATCAGAATGGAGGTTAAAGAGGGTCTTTATCCTCGTCGTGTCCTTTATATGGAAATCAGAGGCCAAGGAGCCATTCCCTTGACTCGTACTGATGAGTATTTTACTCCACAAGAAATTGAACAAAAAGCTGCCGAATTGGCCTATTTCTTGCGCGTACCAATTGAAGTATTTTGAAATGAACTGAAGAAAAAATTGAAAAAAACTTGCTAATTTCCTTTTTAATACAACCGTCGACTCTATTTGATATTTCTCTGAAGTACGAGTTCTATAAAAAGGTATTGAACCCATGGATCTATTTCCTATTTTTGTGTAATAATTTAGATCTCGGATCTAGAAGGAAAGGAATATAGAAATAGAATAAGGTCCTTTTAGGATAAAAATGAAAAAAAAAAGAAAGCCTTGGTCTCCCTCCCATATATTTCATCCATAATATTTTTGCCCTGGTGGGTCTCTCTCTCATTTAATAAATGTCTGGAACCTTGGGTTACTAATTGGTGGAATACCGGGAAATCCGAAACTTTTTTGAATGATATTCAAGAGAAAAACGTTCTAGAAAGATTCATAGAATTGGAAGAACTATTCCTCTTGGATGAAATGATAAAGGAGTACCCGGAGACGCATATACAAAAACTTCGTATAGGAATACACAAGGAAACGATACAATTGGTCAAAACACACAATGAATATCATCTCCATATCATTTTGGATTTCTCGACAAATATAATTTGTTTCGCTATTCTAAGTGGTTATTTTATTCTGGGTAATGAAGAACTTGTCATTCTTAATTCTTGGATTCAGGAATTCCTCTATAACTTAAGTGACACAATAAAAGCTTTTTTGATTCTTTTAGTTACTGATTTATGGATCGGATTTCATTCGACCCATGGTTGGGAACTAATGATTGGTTCGGTCTACAACGATTTTGGATTGGTTCATAACGATCAAATTATATCCAGTCTTGTTTCCACTTTTCCAGTTATTCTAGATACAATTGTGAAATATTGGATCTTCTATTATTTAAATCGTGTATCTCCTTCACTTGTAGTTATTTATCATTCAATGAATGAATGAAGAACTCATTTGATCTCCTGATATCAATCAAATCAGAATCTTTCTTCGTATATAAAGAAAGGATTTTCAATCTTACTTAATTCTTTATATTTCTAGCTCTTCAAGGTATTCGTCCTATATTCCAGTATCCAGTACAATTATCCCAGTACAATGACAGACTCGTGTATAGGGAACTATACTAGCTACCTATCTAATTTATTGTAGAAATTCCGGGATCAATGATTGGACATGCAAAATAGAAATACTTTTTCTTGGGTAAAGGAACAGATGACTCAATCGATTTCTGTATCGATCATGATATATGTAATAACTCGGGCATCTATTTCAAATGCATATCCCATTTTTGCGCAGCAGGGTTATGAAAACCCACGAGAAGCAACTGGACGAATTGTATGTGCCAATTGCCATTTAGCTAATAAGCCCGTGGATATTGAAGTTCCGCAAGCCGTGCTTCCTGATACTGTATTTGAAGCAGTTGTTCGAATCCCTTATGATATGCAACTGAAACAAGTTCTTGCTAATGGTAAAAAGGGGGCTTTGAATGTAGGGGCTGTTCTTATTTTACCCGAGGGATTCGAGTTAGCCCCCCCCGATCGTATTTCTCCCGAGGTGAGAGAAAAGATGGGAAATCTGTCTTTTCAGAGTTATCGTCCCAATAAAAGAAATATTCTTGTGATAGGTCCTGTTCCCGGTCAGAAATATAGTGAAATCGCCTTTCCCATTCTTTCCCCCGACCCTGCTACGAGGAAAGACGTTCACTTCTTAAAATATCCCATATATGTAGGTGGGAACAGAGGAAGGGGTCAGATTTATCCTGATGGGAGCAAGAGTAACAATACAGTCTATAATGCTACATCAGCAGGTATAGTAAGCAGAATAGTACGTAAAGAAAAAGGAGGATATGAAATAACCATAGTTGATGCATCGGATGGACATCAAGTGGTTGATATTGTACCTCCAGGGCCAGAACTTCTTGTTTCAGAGGGTGAATCCATCAAGCTCGATCAACCATTAACAAGCAATCCCAATGTAGGAGGGTTTGGTCAGGGAGATGCAGAAATAGTGCTTCAAGATCCATTACGTGTCCAAGGCCTTTTGTTCTTCTTGGCATCTGTTATTTTGGCACAAGTTTTTTTGGTTCTTAAAAAGAAACAGTTTGAAAAGGTTCAATTGTATGAAATGAATTTCTAGGTCCAGAAATTCCTTAACATCAAGTTGGTAAAAAGCAACAAATTATTGTCGATCGATACTTATGTATGATCAAAAAATTCTGTAAACCTTTTTGTTTATACTGTTTTTGTTTTGTTTGTGGGATGTCTGGAATTCATTACGTGTATCCCATTCCTAGTAATAGACTATAGGCATACAAATATAAAGGAAGAGAATACAAGGGAAGGATGGGAAAAATGAAAGGAACAAATACTTTTAGGAGGGATTACTAGTCTTCCTAATCTTCTATTCGACACAAGAAAAGGGATTTTACACCCTTTTCTTGTGTCGTCTTGTATCGAAATAATAATGATTTTTTCTCTTGTTCGTCAAAGATTACTATTCCTTGCTTTCCGGGTCTATTGGAACTCCTTTGTTTAGATTCATAAGAAGTAGTAGACAAACAAAAAGAAAGGGTTAGGGGAGGAGAAATTCATTGAACAAATAGAACTTCTTTAATTATTCAATTAATTTAAACTTCTAATTTAGAAAAATTATTCAAACAAAAAAAACTTTTACTGTTCCGGTTGAAAGGCAAATTAGATTTTTACAAATATCCAAATCCTTATTTATTATCTCATCAGAGTTTTTATAGAATAAGGTTCTATTAATTTAGTATAGAAAAAATTTTCAGGATGTCTCATCCGTAGAAATCCATATAATATTGGATTATCCAGAAAATCGATTGATTCCTTCTTTTTTGTTGCTTTGTAAGAGTTCAATATTATGGAGGAACGACAGAGACTATGAATCAATCAATAGATTTAATTCTTCAAATTATTAAGAAACAAAGGATCTGTTTTGTCATTTCTACGAATATAATATTTTAATTATGTTTACTGGATAACTTTCCAATTTGTATGTTATGGAGTAGATCAAAGTTTCGCTATATGGAGTAAGAACTCAGCGGGACCTTACCTCCTTTGTCTGATTAGAGCAGTAAGGTCCCGCTGAGTTCTTACTTTTTCATGTCTAAAATCCGGTTCATCCGATTACTACAGAGATGAACCCAACCCGGAATATGAACCGTAAAAGAAAATACCTATTAAACCGATCACAAGAATACCGGTTACAGTACCTATCAGCCAAAGAGGAATCCTTCCAGTAGTATCGGCCATTTCCCCCACTTTCCTCCACATTTCATCAAGTGGTCATGCTAGAGACAAAAACAGTCATAGATAATTATGAGGATAGTATCTTTCCGAATGGGATAAGAGAATTCCTACTATTCTCTTTCTTTCTCTCAATTGAAGAAATAATTGGAAAATAAAACAGCAAGTACAAAAATGAGTAATAAACCCCAGTATAGACTGGTACGATTCAATTCAACATTTTGTTCATTCGGGTTTGATTGTGTCATAGCTCTATAATTCGAATTAGGTTTATCGTTGGATGAACTGCATTGCTGATATTGACCCCAAGAAAAAAACGGTAGGTACAGCTAATCCGTGAACAGCCAACCATCGTACTGTAAAAATTGGATAGGTTCGATCTATGGTCATTGGAGGGCCTCCTAAAAGGATCTACTAAATTTATCGAGTTGTTCCAAAGAATCAAAACGGCCGGTTATCAATGGAATCCCTTGTCGGCTCTCTGTGAAATACTCGTTTGGCCGAGGACTTCCAAACACGTCGTAAGCTAAACCCGTACTGACGAATAACCAACCCGCAATGAATAGGGAAGGTATAGTAATGCTATGAATGACCCAGTATCGAATACTGGTAATAATATCAGCAAAAGAACGTTCTCCCGTGCTTCCAGACATGCTGAGCTCCACAAATTTTTGTACATTCAAAACAAAAAGGGAATCGATTCCGTGAAAGATGGGATCAGTAAATGGAAAACTACTGATATTTCATCTTTGTGAGATCGTCAATTTTGTACCAAAGGTGTATTTCGAGTATACCGAATCAGTATAGCTATCCTTCCTCTGGCACAGCAACGCAGTCTCGATGGGTACCGAAATACTACATAATTCTTTTCTTCTTTTTTTGTTCCTTGTCTATGCATAACTGTATGTTATTCAATAGATCAATAGAAAATTCCTCAAATTCCTTATAAGGTGTTTCCATTATTGGCTTCGTAATAGAAAGTAAAGATCTTGGAAAAGTGTGAATCAATGGGTTCTAATAATTCATGAAAGAAATAAAGGTTTTATTTTTTGATAGATCGTTTCGATATATCGTAGAGCACTTTTTTTCTTCTCATTCGAGATATTATGGGCAATTAACCAACCTATTAATGTACTGAATCCAATGAGTTAAAAAAAAATAAGTAAAAGGGAATATCAGGTCGTTCGCCCCCAAATGGATTAGATCCTTTTTATTGAAAAAGAAAAGAAATGATCAAAATTGAAGTTCTTTTCAAATCCAATTTTTTTATTTTATTCAAAAATTACTTAAATATAATTTATTTCATTTTTGAATGAAGTTACACGACACAGTTCTTATTACTATTACTTTACTCAACTCACGAATTGCACAATGAATCTGTCGATTCGGAATCACAGGACCGATCGATGTCATAGCTGATGAATCAAGAACTTTCAATTGAACTAAACTAATCCTGTCAATTGGTTTTTTCTTACCGTTACTGTTATATCTGGGAAAAATTGAAACTTAGGTAAGTGTTTTATCAACATATGTAACAAAAGAACATATCTAATTTAGCTCTTTCATGCCTACTATAACTAGTTATTTCGGTTTTCTACTGGCTGCTTTAACTATAACCCCAGCTCTATTGATTGGTTTGAATAAGATACGACTTATTTGAAATGAATTGAATGAACAATTCATAAAAATGAATATTTCTCTGAGATTCCAGGTGTTCCAGGTTCCTTTCCACATCAATTGCCAATTCTTGGTTATTGAGATTCACGGATAATTCAGATTAATATTTAGGGATAGATCTTACCCATCTTTTTATCCCCTCAAAAAACCGAAATGATTGAAGTTTTTCTATTTGGAATCGTCTTAGGTCTAATTCCTATTACTTTGGCAGGATTATTCGTAACTGCATATTTACAATACAGACGTGGTGATCAGTTGGACCTTTGATTGAGTAACATTTCTTTTTTTTGATTGACCTCCTCCCTGCGGGAGGTCAAATTCAAGTTTCAATTAAACTTTTTTTTGTTAAGTTTTTTTATTGTGATTCGACATAAGATAAACGGAATCACGCTCTGCAGGATTTGAACCTACGACATCGGGTTTTGGAGACCCGCGTTCTACCGAACTGAACTAAGAGCGCTTTCTTATTACAGGAGATACGACTGTAGTGTAAAGAAAAGGTTTTTTTACCCCCAAACATATCTTGCATACGTATAGCAAGCAAAAATGAAAGATTATGTCCAATTTCAATCGATCTTAATTAATCCCTCGTTACTGCCCATAAGAGAAGTAATAGGTAGGGATGACAGGATTTGAACCCGTGACATTTTGTACCCAAAACAAACGCGCTACCAAGCTGCGCTACATCCCTTTTTAAAGTTCTTGTACAGTGTCATTGTACAAAATCCCTGTCTTGTTTTCCACATTGTTATTTTCCCCTCTATCTATATCCAATTTTCTTGTCATTTCTTCTTTTTGGTTTCATATAATAAAATTATTTTATACATCTGAAACCTAACGTATAAAAAAAATGAAAATTTATCTTATCGGCGTATCGTATAAAAAAAAAGAATAAAAATTTATCTTATCGGAAATGCTCAGGAAGAAGGGGTCATCTTTTTCTTTCTTTTTTAGGGACAGGAAAATCTCATCTATCGGTTCATTGTACATATCTATTTTAGTTAGGAATTCCGCGTAAAGTAAAAAAAAAATACAAATGATCTTGAACTACAACATCTGACCATACATATATGTATTACAATAAAGAAGGAGGATTTTCAATGCGAGATATAAAAACATATCTCTCCGTGGCACCTGTGCTAACTACTCTATGGTTTGGGTCTTTAGCAGGTCTATTGATAGAAATTAATCGTTTATTCCCAGATGCCTTGTCATTCCCTTTTTTTTCATTCTAGTTATTAATATGCGAAGAAATGAAGAAAATTAGGGATACAATTCTACGTGACGTGACTAAAATTTCGCCCCTTCCTTTTTTTTTCAGTTCTTTAGGATAGGAGGAGGATAGGAAGGAAAGAAAAAAGAAAAAGTGTATTGAACCTCGACAAAAATCTGGTGAATCTAAGATCGAATTTTGGGGAACAGAAATGGAAATGTGTATCCAGATCTAGGGCAGAATCCACGAAATCATAGCATAGAAAGAAGATACTTAAATGAAATATTGGGATTTAAGATAGGAATAATTGATAGTTAGAAAGAAATTGTATTACTTAATTATTACTTTATTATTAATTATTACTTTATTAATTATTACTATTACTCTATTAATATTAATTGTAATTATATAATTACAACACATACAACACAACGAAATCTTTAGAAATGAAAATGGAATTTCAAGTTAGTAACTTCTATTGATTTTCTTATTGATTTTTTTGTTCTTTTATTCTTCTTCAGTTCGGGTCGAAAATAGAAGAAGTTAAGTCGATCCAAAATCAAAAGGGGGTTCATGGCCAAGGGTAAAGATGTCAGAGTCAGAGTTATTTTGGAATGTACCAGTTGTGTCCGAAATGGTGTCAATAAAGAATCGCCGGGTATTTCTAGATATATTACTCAAAAGAATCGACACAATACATCCGGTCGATTAGAATTGAGAAAATTTTGTCGCTATTGTCACAAGCATACGATTCATGGGGAAATAAAGAAATAGATGGAACGGAACGTGTGCGCGATCTTTCCAAGGAAGAGGAAGAGGAAGAACTTAACATATTTAAGTTAACATATTTAACTTAACATAAATATAACATATATAATATACATAATATATACAATACAAATCAAACCCGATTTCATTTTCATATATATATATATACATACATATGATATGTATAATATAAACGATGCGAATCAAAGCCTATTTCGGTCAGATCTGAAATGAATAAAGAAATAGAATTTTAGAGATAAGGAATAAACCATGGATAAATCCAAGCAACCTTTTCGTAAATACAAGCGATCCTTTCGTAGGCGTTTGTCCCCAATTGGATCTGGGGATCGAATCGATTATAGAAACATGAGTTTAATTAGTCGATTTATTAGTGAACAAGGAAAAATATTATCTAGACGGGTGAATAAATTGACCTTGAAACAACAACGATTAATTACTATTGCTATAAAACAAGCTCGTATTTTATCTTTGTTACCTTTTCTTAATAATGAGAAACAATTTGAGAGAGCCGAGTCGATCCCCAGAACTACTGGTCCTAGAACCAGAAATAAATAAACATACTCCTCAATTGACTCAAAACTCCAATCGGAACTCAAGCTCAGATTGATGCTTTGTTCAAAAGGCCTAGAATCCCGATTTATTTCTTGTGTTATAAGAAATAAAAAATGGGGGAAGAAGAAATCTTTTTTTTTATTGAAACATGTTCGTTCATTCCTACTACTTATCTTACTTAATTTTTTTTTATTCTATCTTCCCGGAGTTCATTCTCCGGGGAATTCTGTTTCAATTTCAATCATTTCTGTATTATATTTTATAATATCATATCCTTTATTTGATAATCTGATTGGAAATCATGTAAAGACAATTCTTATTTGATATAGATATTTGCGCAAGTATTTTACGATTAAGAAGCAATTGCTTCTTGTACAGATTTGGTATTAATCTACTATAATTATAGAATACCTTATTCTCACGAATTACTGCATTTATTCGAGTGATCCACAAACTACGAAAATCCCTCTTTTGCCTGCCTCTATCTCGATGAGAGGAAACCAAAGCTCTCATTTTCTGTTGAGTAGTCGTTCGAGTAAGTCTTGAATGAGCCCCAATAAAGGTTGATGCAAATAAACGAATTTTTGTTCGACGTTTCCGAGCTGTATATCCTCGTCTAACTCTGGTCATTGAATCAAATTAAACCTTAATGAATAACTAATTGATTTCTCTTCTTTCAGTCATCTTTTACCCCCCGTCAATTAATAACAAAACGGATTATTCCGATATATAAAATAAAAATTCCAATGGCTTTTGCTACTATGACTTTCCCCAACCACGATTTTTTATTCCTTCCAGGCATTTCACCTGGAAATAAGAAATTCTAACGATACCAAATAAAAAAAAATAGTGGGTTCCATCGTTTCTATGGTTACTTTTTTTTTTAAACGGTGAGGTCCTCTCTATACACCGGAGCCTCTTCTTTCATTTTATCAAATGTTATTGTTAACTTGTATAGTTCACACTCTTTGGCTCTACCCATCAATTATACAGTAATAGTTCTTTTCACAATAAGAGTTATCCATACAGTGACGGCATTTAATTATGAAAGTTGGCTAGGTAGCTGACCCTGTTAGTCCGTTCTTTCAAGAATAGGAGTATAACCTTTTTGCTTCTTATAATACCATTTCCTCCGCTTAATGGATAACCATTTGCTCCCAATGGGGAATTGCTTTTCATCTCAAATCTAGGTGATTGGATTTGCACCAATGTAAACCATAAATTCCAAACACAATATAGGTATATGATAGATCTTCTCTATCTATCCTATTCATTGGTACTGGTCATTGATACTGGAAAATTGTCTCATTTGTTCGAACTCATGATCTGAACGAGTCGCACATACACCCTAGTGCATGTTCCTCGACGCTGAGGACATCCTCTAAGAGCGGGAGATTTCGTGACATTTCTTATTGGCTGTCTTGTGTTTCTAATAAGTTGTTTAATAGTTGGCATGTCGTATGTATATGTATATATAGAATTCTAGAATGGAATGGGTTGGTTTAGATCGATCTTAACCTGATGATTGATGATCATGAATTTTTTTCTATTCAATATCAAATCGCAGAAAATTCGAATTATGGTTTGAAATGGATTTACATGAAATCCCTAGTATTTTCATTTTCGACCGCTACAAGATCAACAATGCCATGAACTTGGGCTTCTGTTGCTGACATAAAAACATCTCTTTCCATGTCTTCGGATACAACCCATAAAGGATTACCCGTTCTTTGTACATAAACCTTTGTGAGGGTTTCGCGAAGTTTCAGTAGTTCTTCCGCTTCCAGGATAAATTCGCCTGCTTGTGCCTCATAAAAAGAACTAGCAGGTTGGTGAATCATAACCCTGATGATATTGATATAACATCATGAAGGGTTCTTCTATCTTGCATGATTGGGTTAAAGTAAGGGATAAAAAAAATATAAGAAAAAAGAATAGAATTGTACAACCGTACAGGCATCTTTTGTGCATACGGCTCTACAATGGAATTTACTTTTTCTTTTTCTTCTCTTCTATTCTATTGAAGAAAGAAATAGAATCCATCCGATCCGGATCGTTGAATGATCCATTTACCACCCTTCCTTTCGTAGGAGTAAAAAAAATACTATGATGGTTCTGTTGCTTTATATATTTATTTTGTCTGTGATTTAACAATCCCAAAGTTCCTTTCTGATACGATCAAATAAGGAAAAAAATGATCTTTTTTTTTTCATTTTTGTACTTTTTCTTTCATAACATAAATATCAGAAAGAGAATTCTGGTGTGAAAAAGAATGGTTTGTGACGCTGAAATGTACCCCCGACACATAAGATCAAATCCGAAATGACCTCTATTTCATACTACTATCTCGACATAAAATCTCATGTTATGAAAAAAACAATAATGGTTTGCTCATATCGAACTCGAAGTGCCATGCTATTATTACTTATTATTCATATTCAATATGGCGAAGGCATAGTCTTCCTTTTTTTTTCAAATAAAAAAACTCATTGGCGCCAAGCGTGAGGGAGTGCTAGACGTTTGGTAATTTCTCCTCCGACCAGAATGAAAGATCCCATTGAAGCGGCTAATCCCATGCATATTGTATGCACATCGGGTGGCACAAATTGCATAGTATCATAAATGGCTATTCCTGGTATTACCCATCCGCCGGGAGAGTTTATAAATAAATAAAGATCCCTAGTATCATCTTCTATACTGAGATATACCATGAGACCAACAAGTTGATTCGAGATCTCGCTATCAACTTCTTGGCCTAAAAAAAGTAATCCTTCTCGATGAAGTCGGTTGATTAGGACAAAATTGGTTCCCTTAGGAACCGTACGTGCACCTTTGGATGCATACGGTTCAAAAAAAAATTGCGAAAAAAAGAATCAATGTGTCGATTCCAGTTCTATTTCTTTTTTTTTTTCTGTAACAGGTTTTTGTTTTTCTAATGAAGGGGGTTTTCTTCTTCTATTTTTCAAAAAACATAAGATGAGTTTTTGTTCCCTTACCTATAAAAAAAAAAGAATTTACTGAACTTATTGAACTAACCTCTCATTGATGTATTGTTTCATCGAGATTCAAATCACGATGTCATTTTATTGTTCCTGAATGGGCCCTTTCCATTTTTTTAGGTTCATGTTTGTTCTACTCCGGGAAAAGATCTGCCCGAATTCTATTTGTACATATAGGGCAAATGATCTCAGTACCACTTTTTTTGTTACGACTTCCTTTTCAATTTGTTTCATGTCTTCTCCAAAACTATTCGATGTATTCATCATACTACTCCATTGGTTGGCAGTTTGAGATCGCTCCTATAGTAAGTATAAAAATCGTTTATGATACAAGTGGTAATCGTACATATATTATCAATTTGTTACCAATTTGGTATTTTCTGAACGGAGCCTGGAGACTTTATTTTATCAGTCCAAGTCAACCATAAATTCTTCTAATTGATAATATTGATCCCCAATATAAATTGATCTAATTGTACTTCACGCTCCAAATGATTGATGGTTCACTCAATCTCAATACAATATTTCTTGGGCGAAACAGAGGATATCTCGATCGGGGGAGAGAACGGGTAAATCCCATATGACCCAATATGTCTGACAAGTCGCACTATACGTCAACCCAAATTGCATCTTCCTCTCCAGGACTCCGAAAAGGTACTTTTGGAATACCAATGGGCATTAAATTAAAGAAAAAAACTAAGTACTATACTTCACTTTAATATGGAAACGTAACAATGGGTTTATTGTCTTCATCCTTTTTTCTGTTTATTCTATTTTCTAGATAGATTGATTGGAAGGTTTATAGAGTAAGATAGAATGAATAAAGAAAAATTTTAACGAATGGAGCAATCGATCGTTCGAACGATAAACAAGTATCTATGCATTCGTTCCCACAAAATGGTACCAATTCTCCCATTGCGTATTGGTACTTATCGGGTATAGAATAGATCTGCTTCTCTTTGTTCTTATGAACAGAATTGTTCCGTTATTTTCAATGGAACGGAATAAATATTAACTCTTTCTCATACAGAATCCACTGAAAAGGTTAGGTACTTAGGTACATAGTATAGTCCTTTCCAATGCGATAAAATAAGGTGACATAGTGTCTATTTATCTTTGATAAAGGGGTATTTCCATGGGTTTGCCTTGGTATCGTGTTCATACTGTCGTATTGAATGATCCCGGTCGATTGCTTTCTGTCCATATAATGCATACAGCTCTAGTTTCTGGTTGGGCCGGTTCGATGGCTCTATACGAATTAGCGGTTTTTGATCCCTCTGACCCTGTTCTTGATCCAATGTGGAGACAAGGTATGTTCGTTATACCCTTCATGACTCGTTTAGGAATAACCAATTCGTGGGGTGGTTGGAGTATTTCAGGAGGAACTATAACGAATCCGGGTATTTGGAGTTATGAAGGTGTCGCAGGGGCACATATTGTGTTTTCTGGCTTGTGCTTCTTGGCAGCTATCTGGCATTGGGTGTATTGGGATCTAGAAATATTCTGTGATGAGCGTACGGGAAAACCTTCTTTGGATTTGCCGAAGATCTTTGGAATTCATTTATTTCTCTCAGGGGTGGCTTGCTTTGGCTTTGGCGCATTTCATGTAACAGGTTTGTATGGTCCTGGAATATGGGTGTCCGATCCTTATGGACTAACTGGAAAAGTACAATCTGTAAATCCAGCGTGGGGCGCGGAAGGTTTTGATCCTTTTGTTCCGGGAGGAATAGCCTCTCATCATATTGCAGCGGGTACATTAGGCATATTAGCAGGTCTATTCCATCTTAGTGTCCGTCCGCCTCAACGTCTATACAAAGGATTACGTATGGGAAATATTGAAACTGTACTTTCTAGTAGTATCGCTGCTGTTTTTTTTGCAGCTTTCGTTGTTGCTGGAACTATGTGGTATGGTTCAGCAACTACCCCAATCGAATTATTTGGTCCCACTCGTTATCAGTGGGATCAGGGATACTTTCAGCAAGAAATATATCGAAGAGTTAGCGCCGGACTAGCCGAAAATCTGAGTTTATCGGAAGCTTGGTCTAAAATTCCCGAAAAATTAGCTTTTTATGATTACATTGGTAATAATCCGGCAAAAGGGGGATTATTCAGAGCAGGCTCAATGGACAACGGGGATGGAATAGCTGTTGGATGGTTAGGACACCCCGTCTTTAGAGATAAAGAAGGGCGCGAGCTTTTTGTACGTCGTATGCCTACTTTTTTTGAAACATTTCCGGTAGTTTTAGTAGATGGAGACGGAATTGTGAGAGCCGATGTTCCTTTTAGAAGGGCAGAATCAAAGTATAGTGTTGAACAAGTAGGTGTAACTGTCGAGTTCTATGGTGGCGAACTCAATGGAGTTAGTTATAGTGATCCTGCTACTGTAAAAAAATACGCTAGACGTGCCCAATTAGGTGAAATTTTTGAATTAGATCGGGCTACTTTGAAATCCGATGGTGTTTTTCGTAGCAGTCCAAGGGGTTGGTTCACTTTTGGGCATGCTACGTTTGCTTTGCTCTTCTTTTTTGGACACATTTGGCATGGCGCTAGAACCTTGTTCAGAGATGTTTTTGCTGGTATTGATCCAGATTTGGATGCTCAAGTAGAATTTGGAACATTTCAAAAAATTGGGGATCCAACTACAAGGAGACAAGTAGTCTGATACAACATTGCTCTGGTATCTTTCGCCTCTATTTTTTTTGATTTGATATAAGGTACCGGAGAAATCTTGATTTGAATCACCATTTATTCTTTGACTCTTTACTTTTCTTTATATGGTAAATGATCCCAAATATGGTAAATGATCCCAAATGAATAGGTGCGGAAGCTATAATTGTAAACCACGATCGAATCTATGGAAGCATTGGTTTATACATTCCTTTTAGTCTCGACTTTAGGGATAATTTTTTTCGCTATCTTTTTTCGAGAACCGCCTAAGGTTCCGACTAAAACTAAAAAAATGAAATAATTTTTCATTATCTCAATTGAAGTAAGGAGCCTCCCAATATGGGAGACTCGTTACTTCAACTAGTCCCCGTGTTCTTCGAATGGATCTCTTAGTTGTTGAGAGGGTTGCCCAAAAGCGGTATATAAGGCGTACCCAGTAAAGCTTACAAGTAAACCAGATATGGAGATGGCGACTAGGGTTGCTGTTTCCATTTTTAGATAATTTCAAGATCACAATGGATCTACGATAAGATCGTTTATTTACAACTACAACGGAATGGTATACAAAGTCAACAGATCTCAACCAATGAATAGTATTTTATGGCTACACAAACCGTTGAGGGTAGTTCTAGATCTGGGCCAAGACGAACTACTGTAGGGAATTTATTGAAACCATTGAATTCGGAATATGGTAAAGTAGCACCGGGCTGGGGGACTACACCACTTATGGGGGTCGCAATGGCTCTATTTGCGATATTCCTATCTATTATTTTGGAAATTTATAATTCTTCCGTTTTACTGGATGGAATTTCAATGAGTTAGGTTCATAAGAACTAGAAAGTCCTAGTTTTTCAATCAAAAAAATTACTTTACTTAATACTTAAGAAAGACTCGGATTTCTAGACCATTCTGGTAGTTCGACCGTGAGATTTATTTGTTTCGGTATTTCCGGAATATGAGTGTGTGACTTGTTATAATTGATCCTATTGATAATACAGAAAATGGGCCTGTCATCTCTATCAAGATGATTCTACCTCGTCGGATATTTATTCTAGTATCTGGAGCACGGAATATATAGAATAGATCAAGAAAAGAAATATTTGAACTATGATTCATACCTACTATTTACTATTCAGACTTCGCAACCGGACTCAAAAAAAAAAATTCAAATAGGTATTTCCTAAATCAAACGATTTTTCTTCTTTCAGTTTGAACAAAGGACAAATGTTTCTCTAGATTTTGTTGAGTCATTACATCCATTCATTGAATAAGTGATCATCAAACGGTTCTTACTCAGAGAACCTTTGAGTTTAGCTTGAGGCTTTGCTTGATTAAATCATCGTGGTTCTAGTATGAATCTGAGGTTTCAATTGATTCATAGGGTCTCAACAAGGGAATTCCTATCAATAGCAAAACTATTGTTAATCTGCATTACGCACAAAAAACAACAAATCAAATAACAAATAAAAAATAAATAAATAGGGAAGAGAAGATTCAAGAGGCCTGTAACGATCAACATAAAGAAAGACGGATGAGCCAACTTGATATTTTTGGCATTATCATCACAAAGAAGAGATTCCGGATTTTTGTTACTTCGTATCTTTGGGGCAAATCGAATCAAATGGCTAAGAAGTTTTGAACTTTCTATTACATATCCCATATCCGTTGAAATCAGTATTTGTGTGTTTCCGCTTGAGCCGTACGAGATGAAATTCTCATATACGGTTCTCAGAGGGGGAATTCCTTTGGATTACCTATCTCAATAAGGTATATGATTGGTTTGAGGAACGTCTCGAGATTCAGGCGATTGCGGATGATATAACTAGTAAATATGTTCCTCCTCATGTCAACATATTTTATTGTTTAGGGGGGATCACACTTACTTGTTTTTTAGTACAAGTAGCTACAGGTTTTGCTATGACTTTTTACTATCGTCCAACCGTTACAGAAGCTTTTTCCTCTGTTCAATACATAATGACTGAGGCCAATTTTGGTTGGTTAATTCGATCAGTTCATCGATGGTCAGCAAGTATGATGGTTCTAATGATGATCCTGCACGTATTTCGTGTATATCTCACAGGTGGATTTAAAAAACCCCGCGAATTAACTTGGGTTACAGGTGTGGTTTTAGCTGTATTGACTGCATCTTTTGGTGTAACTGGTTATTCCTTACCTCGGGACCAAATTGGTTATTGGGCAGTAAAAATCGTGACAGGTGTACCTGAAGCTATTCCTGTAATAGGATCGCCTTTGGTAGAGTTATTACGTGGAAGTGCTAGTGTGGGCCAATCCACTTTGACTCGTTTTTATAGTTTACACACTTTTGTATTGCCTCTTCTTACTGCCGTATTTATGTTAATGCACTTTCCAATGATACGTAAGCAAGGTATTTCGGGTCCTTTATAGAGAAGACAGATCATAGATATTTGTAATTGATCATATATCATATCGGGAAGGAACAATACTATTTCATTGCTACAAATATGGATTCATTGCTACAAATATGGATTATTGAAAAAATAAGACATGTTATTTGGATACTTCTCTTCAACTCCGAAGTATTGTATTTCTTAATTGATACGAATAGTTGAAGTGGATTTTCCGAAGAGAGGATGGATTATGGGAGTGTGTGACTTGAACTATTAATTGGGCCATGCAGATATATGATTTTATCCGCCACGTTGGAATTCATAACCAAATGTGTCTCCGCATCCAACCACCACGTAAGTCCCCCTATGTAGCAGAGGATAGGCAGGTTCGCTTGAGGAGAATCCTTTCTATGATCATACCCGAATCATGTCATGCATGAACAGGCTCCGTAAGATCCCGTAGAATAGAATAAGTGATGTGGCATGATCCAATGTTCTATCTATTCCACTTACTTAATTTTATTTATAGTGTAGAAATGCATTCATTTCCTCTGCATCGATCCCGATCTATGATACTATCGGAGTGAAATAAGGGATCTAAGGAAGAACAGCGGCTAGACTTTATTAGTAACAAGTAAATACTTTGTATGTAAGAAAATCGAGATGTTGTGGGGATAAACACCAATCAAAAGACATGAGACAATCCAAAAAGCACTTGATCATGATCAAATTTGTAAGCCTACTTGGGTATTGAGCATTTACTTGTAAGAACTGAATTCTTTTCAATGAATAGTTGCAACTCCGTAAAATGGAATTTGGTAAATCTTTTCTTACATAGAGTCATTATATATGTGGAGATATGTATGAAATATAGATTTTATATGTATCTAGTTCTGTCATTCCTTTGGTTCTTGCTCGAGCCGGATGATGAAAAATTATCATGTCCGGTTCCTTCGGGGATGGATCTATAAGAATTCACCTATCCCAATAACAAAGAAACCTGACTTGAATGATCCTGTATTAAGAGCTAAATTGGCTAAAGGAATGGGGCATAATTATTATGGAGAACCCGCATGGCCCAATGATCTTTTATATATTTTTCCAGTAGTAATTCTAGGTACTCTCGCATGTAATGTAGGCTTAGCAGTTCTAGAACCGTCAATGATTGGTGAACCGGCGGATCCATTTGCAACTCCTTTGGAAATATTACCCGAATGGTACTTCTTTCCCGTATTTCAAATACTCCGCACAGTGCCCAATAAGTTATTGGGTGTTCTTTTAATGGTTTCAGTACCAATGGGATTATTGACAGTACCTTTTTTGGAGAATGTCAATAAATTCCAAAATCCATTTCGTCGTCCAGTAGCTACAACAGTCTTTTTGATCGGTACCGTAGTAGCTCTTTGGTTAGGTATTGGAGCAACATTACCTATTGATAAATCCCTAACTTTAGGTCTTTTTCAAATTGATTCAACTGTTAAATACCATGATATAGGTATCTAGGGAAGATTTACTTTGAAGTGATTATTCCCTAGAGACATTAATTTTATTTTATTATGATCCATTCCGGGAAAATACGGATCGTGCCAAAGATGAAAAACTAATTTGATTCTTTTTTTCTTTCTAATTTTTTTTTCTATTATAAAAAGAAGATGAAATAATTACAATGGATTTAAATGAAAACTTATTCTTATTCTTAGATAAATCAATTGCGAAATACTTCTGTAGAGTGTCCAATATCTGTTTTACATCTTCTATTCGAAAAAATTTAATTCTCATAAGATCTTCTTGACTGTTACTCAAAAGGTCCGATAATGTATGTATATTGGACCCTTTGAGACAGTTATAGGTCCTGGAAGGCAATTCTGATTGGTCAATAAAAATACATTTCAATGGAATTCCTTTTTTGTTTTTCTTTAGATTAGTTAATCTATTTTGAAAGGTAAAAAGGGGTAGAGGAAACCTGTTTTTATTTTCTTCGAAATTAATGTCCTCTTCCTCCGCATGTAGAAAAGGAATAAATAAATCAATCAAATTACGAGAAGCTTCATAAAGTGCTTCCTTAGGAGTTAAACTTCCATTCGTCCATATTTCTAGAAAAAGTATCTCTTGTTTTTCATTCCCATTCCCATAAGAATGAATACTATGATTCGCATTTCGAACAGGCATGGATACAGCATCTATAGGATAACTTCCATCTTGAGAGTTATTTGCGGATTTCATACGATATCCGCGATCTCTCTTGATTTGTAATTCAATACACAAATCAATTGGTTCCGTCAGGTTAGCTATATGTTGTGTCGTGTCAACTATTTCCACGTAAGGTGGTGAGATGATATCTTGAGCGGTTACGTATCTAGGCCCCCTGACGCAGATGGATGCGTCTATAACTCCATACAGATTACTTCTCAATATAATTTCTTTCAAATTTAGTAAAATTTCATGTACTGATTCTTCAATACCTACTATCGTAGAATATTCATGTGCTACTTTCTCAGATTTTGCACGTGTGATACATGTTCCTTCTATTTCTCCAAGTAAAGCCCTTCGCATGGCAATACCTATGGTATCGGCTTGACCTTTCATAAGCGGGGACAGAATGAAACGACCATAATAAAGACGCTTACTGTCTACTCTTGATTCAACACATTTCCACCGTAGTGTTCGAGTGGATCCTACTACTTCCTCTCGAACCATACTATAATAAGTATTATTATAATATTTGATCAGATCATTGAATCATTTATTTCTCTTGAAATCTCTTTAATTCTTATTTCTACACACGTCTTTTTTTAGGAGGTCGACACCCATTATGTGGCATAGGTGTTACATCACGTACTAAACTTAATAGTATACCACTTCTACGAATGGCTCGTAATGCTGCATCTCTTCCGAGACCAGGGCCTTTTATCATAACTTCTGCCCGTTGCATACCCTGATCGACTACTGTACGAATAGCATTTACCGCTGCGGCTTGAGCAGCATACGGTGTACCTCTTCTTGTGCCTTTGAATCCAGAAGTACCTGCGGAGGCCCAAGAAACCACCCGACCTCGTACATCTGTAACAGTTACAATGGTATTGTTGAAACTCGCTTGAACATGAATAACTCCTTTTGGTATTCTACGTCCATTCTTACGTGAACCAATACGTCCATTCCTACGTGAACCAATTCTTGGTATAGCTTTTGTCATATTTTATCATCTCATAAATATGAGTCAGAAATATACAGAAAGAAAAGATACGGAGATATCCATTTCATGTTAAAACAGATCTTTTATTCTTACATGGGTCCTCCCCTTTAGAAAAGAAAGTTCTTTTTTAGAAAGATTATCCTTGTCTCTGTTTATGTCTCGGATTGGAACAAATCACTATAATTCGTCCGCGCCTACGGATCAGTCGACATTTTTCACAAATTTTACGAACAGAAGTCCTTATTTTCATATTTCTTATTCCTTACCTTAATTCTGAATCTACTCTTTTGAGGAAAATAAGTTTCTTGAATATTTTTTTTTTTTAACTTCGAATTGTGTCCCCATGAAAGGAATGTTTAAAAATCACCTAATCGTTCGAATCTTTGTTGCGAAGTCTATAAATTATACGTCCTCTGGTTGAATCATAACGACTTACTTCAATTTTTACTCTATCTCCTGGTAGTATCCGTATAAAACTGCGCCGGATCCTCCCTGAAGCATAACCTAGAATTAGATCTTCATTATCTAAACGGACCCGGAACATACCGTTGGGAAGTGATTCAGTAATTAAACCTTCATGAATCAATTTTTGTTCTTTCATTCTAGGTAACCCCCTTGAAGTATCAACTAATGAAGGAAGAGGTATATAACTCACTTTTCCTCTCTATTTCACAAATGGGAAGTTAGAGATAAAATTAGGATACCAGAGGAGGAGGATCACCATATATAACACAAAATTTCTCCTCCAATTCTTTCTAGTCGAGCTTCTCGATCTGTCATTATACCTCGAGAAGTAGAAAGAATTACAATTCCCATTCCACCTAAAATCTTAGGAATTCGTTGATAGTTGGAATAAATTCGTAAACCGGGTCGGCTGATACACTTTAAAACGGTTCTATATATTCCTTTCCTAGTCTTTCTATGTCGCAGGGTTGAAACCAAGAAATATTTGTTATTTTCCTGATGTTTCCGAACATTTTCAATAAAACCTTCTCGTAGAAGTATTTTAACAATGTTTTCGGTGATATTAGTAGATGCTATTCGAACCGTTCCTTTTTTATTCATGTCAGCATTTCTTATAGAAGTTATTATATCGGCAATAGTGTCCCTACCCATAACGGACTATAATTTTTTGTGCCTCCTAATTTTGATATAATCAACATGTTTCCTTTTTTCTTTGTTTTTTTTTTTTTTGAATTAGGAAATTTTCAAAAGTATATGCGTGAGACACAATCTATTAATTTGATCTATTTCAGATAGCCTACTATATCATAGTGTCATCTACTAGTATTTATAATACCTCGGGAGCTAATGAAACTATTTTAGTAAAATTCAACTGTCTCAATTCCTGAGCGATCGCACCAAAAACTCGAGTTCCTTTTGGATTTCCTTCTTGATCAATGACGACCGCTGCATTGTCATCATATCGTATTATCATACCGTTGTCACGTTTGAGTTCTTTACATGTACGTACAATTACAGCTCTAATGACTTCTGATCTTTCTAGAGGCATATTTGGCACTGCTTCTTTGATTACAGCAACAATAACGTCACCAATATGAGCATATCGGTGATTACCAGCTCCTATGATTCGAATACACATCAATTCTCGAGCTCCGCTGTTATCCGCTACATTCAAAAGGGTCTGAGGTTGAATCATATATTTTTTATTTGAATCTGTTATTTCAATGCAAAGGATGAAGGAAAAAAAGAAATATTGTCCGTCCAGAAAAAAAAATAAACCTGCGGTTGTTTTTTCATCCTCAATATCCCTTTTGTTTAGTTCTACATCCCTATCGTGAAATAACAAATTGAGTTCGTATAGGCATTTTGTACGCAGCTATTGAAATAGCTGCTCTGGCTACAGTTTCTGATACTCCGCCCATTTCATAAAGTATTCGACCCGGTTTAACAACAGATACCCAATATTCGGGGGATCCCTTTCCCGAACCCATACGTGTTTCGGTAGGTCTTACTGTAACAGGTTTGTCGGGAAATATACGTACCCATATTTTTCCACCACGACGCGCATATCGTGTCATTGCTCTCCGCCCCGCTTCTATCTGTCTAGCTGTGATCCAAGCGGGTTCAAGTGCCTGAAGAGCGTATCCGCCGAAACAAATATGATTGCCTCGACAAGATATTCCCTTCATTCTTCCTCTATGTTGTTTACGAAATCTGGTTCTTTTGGGGTTATAGTTGATGGTTGTTTCTTAATTCCATCTCTATTGCAGAACCGGACATGAGAGTTTCTTCTCATCCAGCTCCTCGCGAATGAAACGATTCAATAATATTACAATATTACAGATACACATGTATAATTATAATAATATAAGTAATTATGAGTTAATAATATAAGTATATATAAGTTGAGTTAATAATATAAGTATATATATAAGTATATATAAGTAATGAATGGCATTTATTGATATTTAATTTGTTACATATTTAATTTGTTACAAAGGAAGATGTATATACAAAATATACAGCTGGACGTGTATATTATTAGATATAGAAAATATAAAAAATGCTTCTTTTTTAGAATATAACGTATAATATAATGAATCCTTATTTTGACCTCTATCGAATCGCGCCAAAAATTGTAATCCAATAAATAAAGGTTTCGCGGGCGAATATTGACTCTTTCATTCGTAGGGTCAATTCATGACACCTCTCAGAATAAATCAATTTTTTCTTGGTTCGTTCCGCCATCCCACCCGATGAATTATTAGGATTCGTTTTCAATAGAATCCTATGCAGTCACAGGTTTCGTCGTTCCCATAGCTTCTCCATTAATGGTTAGGCCTGAACTCTGCAATGGAGCTTCCGGCAAAATTCGTTCCCGAGTCAATCTCCTCAGTTTTTATTAACCCGAGGCTCTTTATTCTTTATTATTTATTATTTTATTATTTATTATTTTATTATTTTTTTTTTCTTTTTTTTTATATTTTATTTATTTATATTTCATTTATATATTTATATCAGTATTGATTATATCAGTATTAATGCTTTATCACACTGCCTTTTATGAGGTGATTCATAGACCATACATATTGGAATCATATATCATTGATATTTTTGTTCTCTCTTTCTATCATCCTTCCATTTATCCACATCCCTTTATTTTTGCTTCACAACCCATAATCAGATTTCTTTTTTATGGAAAAAATTTCAGTTGCTACAACTATATGATTGATCCACCCATATAGTGACTGTTTCTTGGGATTTTGACAATACGAAGCAATAAGTTGGTTATTAATTTATATGGTTACTAAGTTCATAGTAGGGGTTAGTCTATTTTTTTTTTTTTTTTTTTGAATCTCAACCCTAAACTCTAAAGAAAAACTAACGAGTCACACACTAAGCATAGCAATTATACTAAATTGTCAATCGAATTTTTATTCAACCTTATAGAATTAGAATTGTTCATTTTTGTTTGATTTAACAGAAAAAGAATGAAACAGTTTGTAATTTTTTGTTCTATCACTGGACAGAATGGCAAGACAAATGAAGGTCTATTATTTCTCGTTTACAAATATCCAAACTCGTTTACAAATATCCAAATTTTGATGCCTAATACTCCATAAATAGTTCGAATTGTATAGGAACAATGATCAATTTTAGCGCGAATTGTTTGTAGGGGAACCCTACCTTCTCTGATCCATTCGACACGTGCAATTTCTTTTCCGTCGATACGCCCTGCGATTTGTACTTGAATTCCTTTTGTATCTGTTTGTTCAGTTAATTCAATAGCTTTTTTCATTGACTTTCGAAACGAAACTCTATTTTTTAACTGTAAGGCTATATATTCTGCAAGAATATTTGGTTGTCCATAAGGTTTTTCAATTCTTGTGATAGCAATGTTGAGTCTCCGGTTCACAGAATGAAGTTCCTTTTGTACATTCATCTGTAATTCTTCTATTCCTCGTGTTTGGCCCTCTATTAATAAATTTGGGAATCCAATATGGATTATGACCTGGATCAAATCGATTCTTTTTTGAATTCCTATACGTGCGATTCCTTCGAAACCTGAGGATATTCTCCTATTTTTTTGTACATAGTTCTTGATACAATTCCGTATTTTTTCATCTTCCTGTAAACCCACGGAATAATTTTTTGTTTGTGCGAACCAAAAGGAACGATGACTTTGGGTTGTACCAAGTCTGAAACCAAGTGGATTTATTTTTTGTCCCATATTTTTCTATTATGTTCTCTTTCCATTCATATTAAAAATATGAATCTAAATCTTAGATTGATTGATCTAAAAAAAAAATGATTTAGATTTTTCCTTTAATACAATTGTTATATGACAAGTGGGTTTTTTTATCGGATAACTATGTCCCCGAGCCCGAGGTCTTAACCTTTTCACAATAGCACTCCTATTGACTTCGGCTTTACTAATGAATGAATCAGCTTCGTTCAAACCCATATTATGATTAGCGTTTGCTGCTGCAGAATAAACTAATTGTAAAATTGGATAAGATGCTCGATAAGGCATGAGTTCCAGTATCATAAGTGTTTCCTCATAGGAACGTCCGCGAATCTGATCAATTACTCTTTGCGCTTTTAAAACAGACATACATATATGTTGAGTTAAAACTTTTATTTCTCTATTTTTTTCTCTACCTGAACTCCAGTTCTTTATCATAAGGTCATCCCCCACTAATGAATGATAAGTACTTTTTTAGTATTTTTCTTTTTTTTTTATATTTTATTTTACTTTTTTTATTTATATTAATAATATTTCTATTATTATTTAATATTCAAAAATATTATTAAAATTTTAATAATTTAACGACGAGATTTATTGTCGTTTCTTGCATGTCTCGCGAAAGTCAGAGTAGGCGCGAATTCTCCCAATTTGTGACCTACCATACGATCTGTTATATAAATAGGTAAATTTTCCTTTCCATTATGAATAGCGATTGTATGGCCAATCATTGTGGGTATAATGGTAGATGCCCGAGACCAAGTTACTATTATTTCTTTCTCCTCCCTCATGTTGAGTTTTTCAATTTTTCCCGCTAAATGATTAGCTACAAAAGGATTTTTTTTTAGTGAACGTGTCACAGCTGATTACTCCTTTTTTTTACATTTTAAAGATTGGCATTCTATGTCCAATATCTCGATCTAAGTATGGAGGTCAGAATAAATACAATAATGATGAATGGAAAAAGAGAAAATCCTTTAGCTAGATAAGGGGCGGATGTAGCCAAGTGGATCAAGGCAGTGGATTGTGAATCCACCATGCGCGGGTTCAATTCCCGTCGTTCGCCCATCACATTATTTCAAATTCCAAAAAAATTCGATTTTCAATATTCCTATTTACGGCGACGAAGAATAAAACTATCACTATATTTTTCCTTTTCCTACTTCTTCTTCCAAGCGCAGGATAACCCCAAGGGGTTGTGGGTTTTTTTCTACCAATTGGGCTCTCCCTTCACCGCCCCCATGGGGATGGTCTACAGGTTCATAACTACTCCTCTTACTACAGGACGCTTACCTAGCCAACACTTAGATCCGGCTCTACCCAAACTTTTTTGGTTCACCCCAACATTACCACTTGTCCGACTGTTGCTAAGCAGTTTTTGGATA
>NW_027332432.1:374012-381667 GCF_000442705.2 Elaeis guineensis
AGGACCATGATTGGGAATTGTTTGATCGTCTTTCTCCGAGGAAGAAGCGAAACATAATCAACTTGAATTCGGGACAGCTATTCGAAATCTTAGGGAAAGACTTGATTTGTTATCTCATGTCTGCTTTTCGTGAAAAAAGACCAATTGAAGGGGAGGTTTTCTTCAAACAACAAGGAGCTGAGGCAACTATTCAATCAAATGATATTGAGCATGTTTCCCATCTCTTCTCGAGAAACAAGTGGGGTATTTCTTTGCAAAATTGTGCTCAATTTCATATGTGGCAATTCCGCCAAGATCTCTTCGTTAGTTGGGGGAAGAATCAGCACGAATCGGATTTTTGAGGAACGTATCGAGAGAGAATTTGATTTGGTTAGACAATGTGTGGTTGGTAAACAAGGATCGGTTTTTTAGCAAGGTACGGAATGTATTGTCAAATATTCAATATGATTCCACAAGATCTATTTTCGTTCAAGTAAGGGATTCTAGCCAATTGAAAGGATCTTCTGATCAATCCATAGATCATTTCGATTCCATTAGAAATGAGGATTCGGAATATCACACATTGATCGATCAAACAGAGATTCAGCAACTAAAAGAAAGATCGATTCTTTTGGATCCTTCCTTTCTTCAAACGGAACGAACAGAGATAGAATCAGATCGATTCCCGAAATGCCTTTTTGGATCTTCCTCAATGTCCCGGCTATTCACGGAACGTGAGAAGCAGATGAATAATCATCTGCTTCCGGAAGAAATCGAAGAATTCTTGGGAATCCTACAAGATCAATTCGTTCTTTTTTCTCTGACAGATGGTCAGAACTTCATCTGGGTTCGAATCCTACTGAGAGGTCCACTAGAGATCAGAAATTTTTGAAGAAAAAACAAGATGTTTCTTTTGTCCCTTCCAGGCGATCGGAAAATAAGAAATGGTTGATATATTCAAGATAATTACGTATTTACAAAATACCGCCTCAATTCATCCTATTTCATCAGATCCGGGATGTGATATGGTTCCGAAGGATGAACCGGATATGGACAGTTCCAATAAGATTTCATTCTTGAAAAAAAATCCATTTTTTGATTTATTTCATCTATTCCATGACCGGAACAAAGGGGGATACACGTTACACCACGATTTTGAATCAGAAGAGAGATTTAAGAAATGGCAGATCTATTCACTCTATCAATAACCGAGCCGGATCTGGTGTATCATAGGGGATTTGCCTTTTCTATTGATTCCTACGGGTTGGATCAAAAAAAATTCTTGAATGAGGTATTCAACTCCAGAGATGAATCGAAAAAGAAATCTTTATTGGTTCTACCTCCTCTTTTTATGAAGAGAATGAATCTTTTTATCGAAGGATCAGAAAAAAATCGGTCCGGATCTACTGCGGGAATGATTTGGAAGATCCAAAACTAAAAACAGCGGTATTTGCTAGCAACAACATAATGGAGGCAGTCAATCAATATAGATTGATCCGAAATCTGATTCAAATCCAATATAGCACCTATGGGTACATAAGAAATGTATCGAATCGATTCTTTTAATGAATAGATCCGATCGCAACTTCGAATATGGAATTCAAAGGGATCGAATAGGAAATGATACTCTGAATCATATAACTATAATGAAATATACGATCAACCAACATTTATCGAATTTGAAAAAGAGTCAGAAGAAATGGTTTGATCCTCTTATTTCTCGAACCGAGAGATCCATGAATCGGGATCCTGATGCATATAGATACAAATGTTCCAATGGGAGCAAGAATTTCCAGGAACATTTGGAACATTTCGTTTCTGAACAGAAGAACCGTTTTCAAGTAGTGTTCAATCGATTACGTATTAATCAATATTCGATTGATTGGTCCGAGGCTATCGACAAACAAGATTTGTCCAAGTCACTTCTCTTTTTGTCCAAGTCACTTCCCTTTTTGTCAAGTCACTTCCCCTTTTCTTTGTGAGTATCGGGAATATCCCCATTCATAGGTCCGAGATCCACATCTATGAATTGAAGGTCCGAATGATCAACTCTGCAATCAGTTGTTAGAATCAATAGGTGTTCAAATCGTTCATTTGAATAAATTGAAACCCTTTTTATTTTTATTGGATGATCATGATACTTCCCAAAGACCGAAATTCTTGATCAATGGAGGAACAATATTACCATTTTTGTTCAAAAAGATACCAAAGTGGATGATTGACTCATTCCATACTAGAAATAATCGCAGGAAATCCTTTGATAACACGGATTCCTATTTCTCAATGATATCCCAGGATCGAGACAATTGGCTGAATCCCGTGAAACCATTTCATAGAAGTTCATTGATATCTTCTTTTTATAAAGCAAATCGACTTCGATTCCTGAATGATCCACATCACTTCTGGTTCTATTGTAACAAAAGATTCCCTTTTTATGTGGAAAAGACCCGTATCAATATTAGATCTTACATATGGACAATTCCTCAATATCTTGTTCATTCGCAACAAAATATTTCTTTGTGCGTCGGTAAAAAAAAACATATTTTTTTGGAGAGGGAGACTATTTCACCAATCGAGTCACGGGTATCTGACATATTCATACCTAAGGATTTTCCACAAAGTGGTGACGAAACGTATAACTTGTACAAATCTTTCCATTTTCGATCCGATCCATTCGTTCGTAGAGCTATTTACTCGATCGCAGACATTTCTGCAACACCTCTAACAGAGGAACAAATAGTCAATTTTGAAAGAACTTATTGTCAGCCTCTTTCAGATATGAATCTATCTGATTCAGAAGGGAAGAACTTGTATCAGTATCTCAGTTTCAATTCAAACATGGGTTGATTCACACTCCATGTTCTGAGAATATTTACCATCCGGAAAGAGGAAAAAACGGAGTCTTTGTCTAAAGAAATGCTTGAAAACGGCAGATGTATAGAATCTTTCAACGAGATAGTGCTTTTTCAAATCTCTCAAAATGGAATCTGTTCCAAACATATATGCCATGGTTCCTTACTTCGACAGGGTGCAAATATCTAATTTTACCTTTTAGATACTTTTTCAGACCCATCGCCGATACTAAGTAGCAGTCAAAAATTTGTATCCATTTTTCATGATATTATGCATGGATCAGCATGGCCAATTCCTCAGAAGATTCTTCCACGATGGACTCTGATAAGTGAGATTTCGAGTAAGTGTTTACAGATTTCTTCTGTCCGAAGAAATGATTCATCGAAATAATGAGTCACCCGTTCCATTGATATGACACATCTGAGATCAACAAATGCTCGGGAGTTCCTCTATTCAATCCTTTTCCTTCTTCTTGTTGTGGATATCTCGTTCGTATACATCTTCTCTTTGTTTCCCGAGCCTCTAGTGAGTTACAGACAGAGTAGAAAAGATCAAATCTTTTGATGATTCCATCATACATGATTGAGTTGCGAAACTTCTGGATAGGTATCCTAATCTGACTGAATTCTTTCTGGTTAAAGAATCTCCTTCTAGTTGCTCTGGACAATAGGAATTCTCTGGAAGAAATACGGGTTCTGCTTCTGGTGGCAACATGCTATTGGGTGGTGGTCCCGCTTATGGGTCAAATCAATACGTTCTAGAAGAAATATTTGAATATCAATCTCATCGATCTCATAAGTATCATACCAAATCCCATCAATCGAATCACTTTTTCGAGAATACGAACATCTAAGTCGTACAAGTAAGAGATCTATTCATGATAGAAAAGAAAAACGTGAACGGTGATTGGATTGATGATAAATAGATCCTGGGTCGCGAACAGTGATTCGATGATGATGAGAAAGAGAATTCTTGGTTCAGTTCTCCACCTTAACGACAGAAAAAGGCAAATTCTATTGAGTCTGACTCATAGTGATCATTTATCAAAGAATGACTCTGGTTATCAAATGATTGAACAACCGGGATCAATTTACTTACGATACTTAGTTGACATTCATAAAAAGTATCTAATGAATTATGAGTTCAATAGATCCTGTTTAGCAGAAAGACGGATATTCTTGCTCATTATCAGACAATCACTTATTCACAAACCTCGTGTGGGGCTAATAGTTTTCATTTCCCATCTCATGGAAAACCCTTTCCGCTCCGCTTAGCCCTATCCCTTCTAGGGGTATTTAGTGATAGTTCTATAGGAACTGGACGATCCTATTTGGTCAAATACCTAACGACAACTCCTATTTCCTTTCATTACGGTATTTCCGAACAAGTTCCTGGATGACAAGCCTAAAGGTTATCTTATTGATGATACGATATGATGATAGTGACGATATCGATATGATGATAGTGACGATATCGATATTGATGATAGTGACGATATTGATGATGACCTTGATACGGAGCTGCTAACTATGACGAATGTGCTAACTATGTATATGAGCCCGAAAATAGACCGATTTGATATCACCTTCAATTCGAAATTAGCAAAAGCAATGTCTCCTTGCATAATATGGATTCCAAACATTCATGATCTGTATGTGAATGAGTCGAATTACTTATCCCTCGGTCTATTAGAGAACTATCTCTCCAGGGATTGTGAAAGATGTTCCACTAGAAATATTCTTGTTATTGCTTCGACTCATATTCCCCAAAAAGTGGATCCCGCTCTAATAGCTCCGAATAAATTAAATACATGCATTAAGATACGAAGGCTTCTTATTCCACAACAACGAAAGCACTTTTTCATTCTTTCATATACTAGGGGATTCCACTTGGAAAAGAAAATGTTCCATACTAACGTATTCGGGTCCATAACCATGGGTTCCAATGCACGAGATCTTGTAGTACTTATCAATGAGGCCCTATCAATTAGTATTACACAGAAGAAATCAATTATAGAAACTAATACAATTAGATCAGCTCTTCATAGACAAACTTGGGATTTGCGATCCCAGGTAAGATCGGTTCAGGATCATGGGATCCTTTTCTATCAGATAGGAAGGGCTGTTGCACAAAATGTACTTCTAAGTAATTGCCCCATAGATCCTATATCTATCTATATGAAGAAGAAATCATGTAAGGAAGGGGATTCTTATTTGTACAAATGGTACTTCGAACTTGGAACGAGCATGAAGAAATTAACGATACTTCTTTATCTTTTGAGTTGTTCTGCCGGATCGGTCGCTCAAGATCTTTGGTCTTCACCCGGACCCGATGAAAAAAATTGGATCACTTCTTATGGATTCGTTGAGAATGATTCTGATCTAGTTCATGGCCTATTAGAAGTAGAAAGCGCTCTGGTGGGATCCTTACGGACAGAAAAAGATTGCAGTCAGTTTGATAATAATCGAGTGACATTACTTCTTCGGTCCGAACCAAGGAATCAGTTAGATATGATGCAAAATGGATCTTGTTCTATCGTTGATCAGAGATTTCTATATGAAAAATACGAATCGGAGTTTGAAGAAGGGGAAGGAGCCGTCGACCCGCAACAGATAGAGGAGGATTTATTCAATCACATAGTTTGGGCTCCTAGAATATGGCGCCCTTGTGGCAATCTATTTGATTGTATCGAAAGGCCCACTGAATTGGGATTTCCCTATTGGGGCGGGTCATTTCGGGGCAAGCGGATCATTTATCATAAAGAGGATGAGCTTCAAGAGAATGATTCGGAGTTCTTGCAGAGTGGAACCATGCAGTACCAGACACGAGATAGATCTTCCAAAGAAGAAGGCTTTTTTCGAATAAGCCAATTCATTTGGGACCCTGCGGATCCATTCTTTTTCCTATTCAAAGATCAGCCCTTTGTCTCTGTGTTTTCACGTCGAGAATTCTTTGCAGATGAAGAGATGTCAAAGGGGCTTATTACTTACCAAACAAATCCTCCTACATCTATATATAAACGCTGGTTCATCAAGAATACGCAAGAAAAGCACTTCGAATTGTTGATTCATCGCCAGAGATGGCTTAGAACCAATAGTTCATTATCTAATGGATCTTTCCGTTCTAATACTCTATCCGAGAGTTATCAGTATTTATCAAATCTGTTCCTATCTAACGGAACGCATTGGATCAAATGACAAAGACATTGTTGAGAAAGAGATGCTTTTCCCGGATGAAAAAACATTTATTCATGTAACAGGAGAAAGATTTCCCATTCCTTAGCCGTAAGATATGTGGCCATGAAAAAGGGATTAAGTGGAACAAAGAGGATTGGCCGGGTGGTAGAGTCGTGGAACATTGTTTATTCCATATTTTGGACCTTAGCTCCATGGAACAATATGCTACTGCTGAAACATGGAAGAATTGAAATCTTAGATCAAAACACTATGCGCGCTATCTGCTCCAATAACGAATCATTGGTTTAACTGATAACTAAAGAAAATAGATAGACCTTTCTCTTCGTCTCAGGTCGATGATCTTCTCAATTGAAGATCTCCCATATGGATAATACACATTCCAGTTGACCGAGCCTATTCTAATTTTTTGTTCCCGAGCAAAAGATATCCACGGAGGCCGGTTCGTCCTATTCAGATATTCACGACCAAGAGGTACTGGATTCTCTTTCGGATAGGCCCTGAAAGGAGAAGGCAAGCTGGAATGCCAACCAGACGTCCCTGTCTATCTCTAATTCACCCGACCCGATAGTACCCATTTTGGGAACGTCCAGTGCCAAAGTCACTGAATGGGGTAAGTCGCCAATCCCTAAAACGGATGTACTTTATCTGCTGGGTTATGGGTTACTAGTGGTTACCAGAGGTTTCTATCAATCTACCCTTGTGTGATTCCTGTTGAATCATATACTCGGGGGTGGGTGCAGGCGGACATTTCCAAACGGACTCCTCATTCATTAGATAGAGAAGATCGCCAAGATTTCGTGATCCGCTGGCCGAACCTATTCCCAATTCCAACAGCTCGGACTCGGATCGTGGGGATCGCCGGAATACTTTCGTATCAACAGATAAGATACTCGGTATATCAATATTGATTAGATCCGAAATCTGTTATTGAATTGCTCATTCAATGAGCATTCTCAATATTATGCCTTGAAGAGGACTCGAACCTCCACGCTCTTTAGCACGAGATTTTGAGTCTCGCGTGTCTACCATTTTCACCATCAAGGCATCTTGAAAGTGAAATCGTATTCCCCTTATGAACATGATATCTATCTAATGTGATATATGAATATATGACAAAGGTGGAATGTTGGAGTATTTCTATCGATCGGTCATGTCATATAGGCCCGAGTCAGACATCAAATTGCTTCCGATTTGAATTATCCGGGGGATACCTTATATATATCAAAAAAGATGTACAATCAAAACCTATTTCTCGATTTCAATAGAAGCCTAAAGAAAGTGAATATGGTACCCAAATAACGATAGATATGTCAAAGCAGGTCCGATTACGCCTATTCCTAATCCTAAATAGAATGTAACGACGTAGGGATCCATATGTAAAACATAGTATCTATTTACATACGCTCGAATGACCCCTTCTCATAATAAGAATGTAAATAACCCTATTCCGGTCTGGTCCGGTATGGAATGAACTTATAATCTATGATCGAGTCGATCCATATTATAAGTTCATAACCCCAGCATTCCCTCCCATTTGGGCGAACAAATCTACTAATTCTTTTAATTCCAGTTATAAGAGGATCTTGAACTAGAAATAATAAAGCTAAAAGAGGGTATCCTGAGCAA
>NW_027332432.1:487249-489749 GCF_000442705.2 Elaeis guineensis
ATCTTTTAGAAACACATATTCCTCCGGGGGGTCGATTAGGACGTGGGCATAAGGGTCTTTATGACACAATCAATAATTCGATTCATTTTCAATTAGGTCTTGCTCTAGCCTCTTTAGGGGTTATTACTTCCTTAGTAGCTCAACACATGTACTCTTTACCTGCTTATGCGTTCATAGCACAAGACTTTACTACTCAAGCTGCCTTATATACTCATCACCAATACATCGCAGGGTTCATCATGACAGGAGCCTTTGCTCATGGAGCTATATTCTTCATTAGAGATTACAATCCGGAACAGAATGAGGATAATGTATTGGCAAGAATGTTAGACCATAAAGAAGCTATCAAATCTCATTTAAGTTGGGCCAGCCTCTTTCTCGGGTTCCATACCTTGGGCCTTTATGTTCATAACGACGTCATGCTCGCTTTTGGTACTCCGGAAAAACAAATCTTGATCGAACCCATATTTGCCCAATGGATACAATCCGCTCATGGTAAGACTTCATATGGGTTCGATGTACTCTTATCTTCAACGAATGGTCCAGCATTCAATGCTGGTCAAAGCATATGGTTACCTGGCTGGTTGAATGCTGTTAATGAGAATAGTAATTCGCTCTTCTTAACAATAGGTCCTGGAGATTTCTTGGTTCATCATGCTATTGCTCTAGGTTTGCATACAACTACATTGATTTTAGTAAAAGGTGCTTTAGATGCACGTGGTTCCAAGTTAATGCCAGATAAAAAGGATTTTGGTTATAGTTTTCCTTGCGACGGCCCAGGACGCGGCGGTACTTGTGATATTTCGGCTTGGGACGCATTTTATTTGGCAGTTTTCTGGATGTTAAATACCATTGGATGGGTTACTTTTTATTGGCATTGGAAACACATCACATTATGGCAGGGTAACGTTTCACAATTTAATGAATCCTCCACTTATTTGATGGGATGGTTAAGAGATTATCTATGGTTAAACTCTTCACAACTTATCAATGGGTATAACCCTTTTGGTATGAATAGTTTATCGGTATGGGCGTGGATGTTCTTATTTGGACATCTTGTTTGGGCTATTGGATTTATGTTCTTAATTTCCTGGCGTGGATATTGGCAGGAATTGATTGAAACTTTAGCATGGGCTCATGAACGCACACCTTTGGCTAATTTAATTCGATGGAGAGATAAGCCAGTGGCTCTTTCCATTGTGCAAGCAAGATTGGTTGGATTAGCCCACTTTTCCGTAGGTTATATATTCACTTATGCAGCTTTCTTGATTGCCTCTACATCAGGAAAATTTGGTTAATTTAGTTTTTTTTTATGTACTGTATCAGCAACAATCTCATTTGTTTCAATGGAGAGGGAGGATTTGCCTTCTTGTATTTTTACATCTAGGATCCGAACTGTATTATTGATAATAATAACTGATAATAATAGGAACTGAACATTATGGCAAGAAAAAGTTTGATTCAGAGGGAGAAGAAGCGGCAGAAATTGGAACAGAAATATCATTTGATTCGTCGATCTTCAAAAAAAAAAATAAGCGAAGTTCCATCGTTGAGTGAAAAATGGGAAATTCATGGAAAATTGCAATCCCCACCACGTAATAGTGCACCTATACGTCTTCATCGACGTTGTTTTTTGACTGGAAGACCTAGAGCTAACTATCGAGACTTTGGGCTATCTGGACACATACTTCGAGAAATGGTTCATGCATGTTTGTTACCGGGCGCAACAAGATCAAGTTGGTAAGGAAAAAAATATCGTTTCATATTTGTATAGATCTCTATGATCTATGATCATAGAGGGGCCCTCTTTACCATTCTGTATAAATGGACTATTCTATTTGTATAGATATGGTAGAGGGGTGTATCCAACCAATTTTTTTTTCGTCTATTGGTTCCCAGTTCTTCAGCGCGGAGTAGAGCAGTTTGGTAGCTCGCAAGGCTCATAACCTTGAGGTCACGGGTTCAAATCCTGTCTCCGCAACATTTTTTTGTCAAAAAATTATATTTTTAGGTGTAATTCTGTTACCTAGTAATTAATGACCATTTTTTTTTTCCTTTTTTTGGGGGTAGGCAAAGAAGGGGGAAGATAGAACTACTATACTAACTACTATAGTAGTTAGTATAGTAGTTAGTATAGTAGTCAACCATACCGAATTTTTTATCTTTTATCATAGTACATTACTTCATCGTGGGCGGATAGCGGGGATCGAACCCGCATCTTCTCCTTGGCAAAGAGAAATTTTACCATTCAACCATATCCGCATTTTCTTCGTTCCTGATACGCACGCATATGTCCACACATATATGACATATATCATATATCATATATGCGTCTGGATCATATTTGTGCAGGGCCGGATACTCAGATACTATAGTAAAGTACAGTAATATTTCAATTAAGATAATCTTAATCTTATTATTATATCCAATTAATAACAATATAATTTTTTTTCGTAACTCAGATTGAATCTTAATGTCTCACAATCCGAATTTATTAGAA
>NW_027332432.1:502249-522249 GCF_000442705.2 Elaeis guineensis
TCATTTTACAGATTCGGACTGAGAAACTGTCATCCCAATCAGATTGAATGGGATGCCCCGGCTCTGACATGTGTTTTGGGAAAAGTAACATGAAACTCAGAATTATGGGTAATTCAATACTTCCAAATGAAAGGGGAATTGATCCATGGTCGATTCTATAACAGATAAATAGGAATTGCTAGTTATACCTCGTGAAAAAAAAAAGACTTTTTCGTGGAATTAGCCATTCCATTTCTTTTAGAGAGAGATTCTCTTTAAGCAAGCAAATATATATAGCATGGTTACTGGAGTCTATTTATCGCATATATACTTCAAAGGACATCATGGCATAACCATCGAGGTGAGTAGAGACCTAAAAGGTCGAAGGGAATGATATATAGACAAGTAATCCCTTACGAGTCCCAAAGTATCCCCTTTAAGGGATTCATCATTTGAGGGGAAGTAGACTACTCAAAAATTTCACATTCCATTTTGTCATAAGTAATTCAGAAAATTTTTAAAGTAAAAAAAAAAGAATGAATCAATGAAAGGTTGGTCCTTACTGGAACTTGAGTAAGGAGTAGCTCTTTGTAGGGTAGGGTTTTATCGAACAAAACAAAGTTAAAATAAGAAAGAACCCCTTTTTTGCTGTAACTACTTGAGCCGGATGAGAGGAAACCTTCACGTCCGATTTTAAAGGGGGAAATCCAATCCTATAGAACCTATCTCGATTTTTCTTTGCTAGGCCCATATCTAAAAAACCTACTTTCTTACGATTACGAGGTTCATTCGAATATGAAATCCAATCCCGGAAATACACCATCCCACTTTTTTTTACTACTCAAGGCTTCGAGACATTTCGAAATCGAGAAATCTCTACAGGAGCAGGTGCTATCAGAGAACAATTATCCGATTCAGATTTGCGAATTATTATAGATAATCATTGGTAGAATGGAAGGAATTAGGAGATGAGGGTCCACTGGAAATGAATGGAAGATAGAAAAATTAGAAGAAGAAAGGATTTTTGGTTAGACGCACGGAATTAGCTAAACATTTTATTCGAACAAATGTAGAACCAGAATGGATGGTTTTGTGCTTATTACCAGTTCTTCCTCCCGAGTTGAGACCAATCATTCAGACAGATGGGGTAAACTAATGAGTTCGGATATTAATGAACTCTATAGAAGAGTTATCTATCGGAACAATACTCTTACCGATCTATTAGCAACAAGTAGATCTACGCCAGGGAATAGTAATGTGTCAGGAGAAATTGGTACAAGAAGCCGTGGATACACTTCTTGATAATGGGATCCGGGACAACCAATGAGGGATGGTCATAATAAAGTTTACAAGTCATTTTCAGATGTAATTGAAGGCAAAGAAGGAAATTTCGTGAGACTCTGCTTGGTAAACGGGTCGATTATTCGGACGTTCCGTCATTGTTGTGGTCCTTCTCTTTCATTACATCAATGTGGATTACCTCGAGAAATAGCAATAGAGCTTTTCCAAACATTTTTAATTCGTGGTCTAATCAGACAACATGTTTCTAACATAGGGATTGCTAAAAGTCAAATTCGGGAAAAAGAACTGATTGTATGGGAAATACTTCAAGAAGTTATGCGGGGGCATCCTGTATTGTTGAATAGAGCACCCACCTTGCATAGATTAGGCATACAGGCCTTCCAACCCATTTTAGTGGAGGGGCGCGCTATTTGTTTACACCCATTAGTTTGTAAGGGTTTCAATGCAGACTTTGATGGAGATCAAATGGCTGTTCATGTACCTTTATCTTTGGAAGCTCAAGCGGAGGCTCGTTTACTTATGTTTTCTCATATAAATCTCTTGTCTCCAGCTATTGGGATCCCATTTCCGTACCAACTCAAGATATGCTTATCGGACTCTATGTATTAACGATCAGGAATCGTAGAGGTATTGTGCAAATAGGCATAATCCATATAATCGCGGAAACTATCAAAATAATACAGTTGACAATAATGACTATAAGTATACGAAAGAGAAAGAACTGTATTTTCTAGTTCCTATGATGTACTTGGAGCTTATCGGCAGAAACGAATCAGTTTAGATAGTCCTTTGTGGCTCCGATGGAGACTAGATCAACGTGTCATTGGCTCAAGAGAGTTCCCATCGAAGTTCAATATGAATCTTTGGGTACTTATCATGAGATTTATGAGCACTATCTAATAGTAGGAAGTGTAAAAAAAGAAATCCATTGTATATACATTCGAACCACTCTTGGTCATATTTCTTTTTATCGAGAAATAGAAGAAGCCATACAGGGGTTTTGTCGGGCCTATTCATACGCTATCTAAACTAATAAATTAGATTAGGTGATGCCCGTGCCCGTAGGGATTCGGGTCTCTCCAGTTTCACTGGTATCATAATTTCTGAATTTTGCGTGAATCAAGATTGAGATTGAGGAAAGGAAGTTTTCGAATCACTGACTCAGGCCCATTGTCGAATCCTACTCAGCAGAATATAGAGGTACTTATGGCAGAACGGGCTGATCTGGTCTTTCACATAAAGTGATAAATGGAACTGCTATGAACGACTTATTAGCAGATTAATAGATCATTTCGGGAATGGCATATACATCACACATCCTGGATCAAGTAAAGACTTTGGGTTTCCAGCAAGCCACTGCTACATCTATTTCATTAGGAATTGATGATCTTTTACAATACCTTCTAAGGATGGTTAGTCCAAGACACTGAAACAAAGTTTTATTTTTGAAAACACATCATTATGGAATGTACATGCGTAGAAAAATTACGTCAATCCATTGAGATATGGTATGCTACAAGTGAATATTTGAGACAAGAAATGAATCCTAATTTCGGATGACTGATCCTTCTAATCCAGTCCATCTGATGTCCTTTTCGGGAGCTAGAGGAAATGCATCTCAGATACACAATAGTAGGTATGAGAGGATTAATGTCGGATCCCCAAGGACAATGATTGATTTACCCATTCAAGCAATTTACGCGAAGGGCTTCTTTGACAGAATATATAATTTCCTGCTACGGAGCCCGCAAAGGAGTTGTAGATACTGCTGTACGACATCAGATGCCGGATACCTCACGCGTAGACTTGTTGAAGTAGTTCAACACATTATTGTACGTAAACGGATTGTGGTACTATCCGAGGTATTTCCGTGAGTCCTCGAAATGGGATGACGGAAAAAATTTTTGTCCAAACACTAATTGGTCGTGTATTAGCAGACAATATATATATGGGTCTACGATGCATTGCCGCTCGAAATCAAGATATTGGGATTGGACTTGTCAATCGATTCATAACCTTTCGGGCACAACCAATATATATTCGAACCCCTTTACTTGCAAGAGTGCATCTTGGATCTGTCAATTATGTTATGTCGGAGTCCCACTCACGGCGACCTGGTCGATTGGGAGAAGCCGTAGGTATTATTGCGGGTCAATCAATTGGGGAACCAGGGACTCAACTAACATTAAGAACTTTTCATACCGGTGGAGTATTCACAGGTGATACTGCCGAACATGTACGAGCTCCTTCTAATGGAAAAATAAATTCAATGAGGATTTGGTTTATCCCACACGTACCCGTCATGGCATCCTGCTTTTCTATGTTCTATAGACTTGTATGTAACTATTGAGACTCGGGATATTATCCATAATGTGAATATTCCACCAAAAAGTTTGATTTTAGTTCAAATGATCAATATGTAGAATCAGAACAAGTGATTGCTGAGATTCGTGCCGGAACGTCTACTTTTCGTTTTAAAGAGAAGGTACGAAAACATATTTATTCTGAATCAGAGGGAGAATGCACTGGAGTACCGATGTCCACCATGCATCTGAATATACACATGTAATGTTCATCTATTACCAAAAACAAGTCATTTATGGATATTAGCAGGAGGTCCGTGCAGATCCAGTATAGTGTCTTTTTCGCTCCAAAGATCAAGATCAAATGAATGTTCATTCTTTTTCTTTCGAAGAAAGATATATCTTTGACCCCTCAATGACTAATCATCGAGTAAGACATAAATTGTTGGATACTTCTGGTAAAAAAGATAGGGAAATTCTTGACTATTCAAGACCTGATCGAATCATATCCAATGGTCATTGGATTTCATATATCTTCTATTCTCCAAGAAAATTCTGATTTCTTGGCGAAAAAACGAAGAAATAGATTCATTATCCCATTACAATATGATCAAGAACGAGATAAAGAACTAATGCCCTGTTTTGGTATTTCGATTGAAATACCCATAAATGGTATTTTACGTAGAAATAGTATTCTTGCTTATTTTGATGATCCACGATACAGAAGAAATAGTTCAGGAATTACTAAATATGGGACCATAGAGGTAGATTCAATCATAAAAAAGAGGATTTGATTGAGTATCGAAGAGCAAAAGAATTAGTCCGAAATACCAGAAAGTAGATCGGTTTTTTTCATTCTCGAAGAAGTGCATATCTTACCCGGATCTTCGTTCATAATGGTCCGGAACATAGTATCATTGGAGTAGATACACAACTCGCTTTAAATACAAGAAGCCGGGTAGGCGGATTAGTCCGAGTGGAGAGAAAAAAAAAAGTATTGAACTGAAAATCTTTTCTGGAGATATTCATTTTCCTGGAGAACAGATAAGATATCCAGGCACTGCGGCATTTTGATACCACCAGAGACGGAAAAAAAAAATTCTAAGAAATCAAAAAAATTGAAAATTGGATCTATGTCCAACGGATCACACCCACCAGAAAAAAGTATTTTGTTTCGGTTCGGTCCGTAGTCACATATGAATAGCTGATGGATAAATTTAGCAACACTTTTCCCTCGGGATCTCTTGCAGGAAAAGGATAATGTCCAACTTAGAGTTGTCAATTATATCCTTTATGGAAATGGCAAGTCAATTCGAGGAATTTATCACACAAGTATTCAATTAGTTCGGACTTGCTTAGTATTGAATTGGACCAAGAAAAAATGGTTCTATAGAAGAGGTTCATGCTTCCTTTGTTGAGTAAGGACAAATGATCTGATTCGCGATTTCATAAGAATTGAGTTAGTCAATTCCACTATTTCGTATACCGGAAAAGGTATGATAGGGCAAGTTCCGTATTGATTTCCGATAATAGATTAGATCGCACCAATATCAATCCTTTTTATTCCAAGGCGAAGATTCAATCACTTACCCAACATCAAGGAACTATTGGTATTGGTACGTTGTTGAATCGAAATAATGAATGCCAATCTTTGATAATTTGTCATCATCCAATTGTTCTCGAATTGGTCCATTCAATGGTTCGAAATATAACATGTGACAAAAGAATCAGATCCCATAATCCAAATTAGGGATTTGCTGGGTCCCTTAGGACTATTGTCCCTAAAATAGCGAATTTTTTTTCATCTTACTATTTAATAACTCATAATCATATCTTGTTAAAAAATATTTGTTACTTGACAATTTTAACAGACTTTCCAAGTACTTAAATACTGTTTAATAGATGAAAATAGGAGGATTTATAATCCCGATCCATGCGGTAACATAATTTTGAATCCATTCCATTTGAATTGGTGCTTTCTCCATCACGATTATTGTGAAGAGACATCTACAATAATTAGCCTTGGACAATTTATTTGCGAAAATGTATGTCTATTCAATACGAATCACACGTAAAAAAATCTGGTCAAATTTTAATTGTTCATGTTGACTCCTTAGTTATAAGATCAGCTAAACCCTATTTGGCCACTCCAGGAGCAACTGTCATAGCCATTATGGAGAAATACTTTACGAAGGAGATACATTAGTTACATTTATATATGAAAAATCGAGATCTGGTGACATAAACGCAAGTCTTCCAAAAGTGGAACAAATCTTAGAAGTGCGTTCGATTGATTCAATATCGATGAACCTAGAAAGGAGAGTTGAAGGTTGGAACGAACGTATACAAAGAATTCTTGGAATCCCTGGGGATTCTTGATTGGAGCTGAGCTAACCATAGCCCAAAGTCGTATCTCTTTGGTAATAAGATCCAAAAGGTTTATCGATCCCAGGGGGTACAGATCCATAATAGACATATAAAATTATTGTACGTCAAGTAACATCAAAAGTGTTGGTTTCAGAAGATGGAATGTCTAATGTTTTTTTACCTGGAGAATTAATCGGCTTTTTGCGAGCGGAACGAGCAGGGCGTGCTTTGGACGAAGCGATCTGTTATCGGGCAATCTTATTGGGAATAACGAGGGCATCTCTAAATACTCAAAGTTTCATATCCGAAGCAAGTTTTCAAGAAACCGCTCGAGTTTTAGCAAAAGCTGCTCTACGAGGTCGTATTGATTGGTTGAAAGGCCTGAAGAGAACGTTGTTCTGGGGGGATTATACTGTTGGTACCGGATTCCAAAATTAGTACACCTTCAAGGCAAGACAAGAACATTCATTTGGAATAAGAGATATTTTGTTACACCATGAGAATTATTTTGTTCTTACGCCCAAAACAATTTCCATGAGACAAATTTCCATGAGACATCAGAACAATCATTTACGCGATTTAATGATTCTAAGAGCAGATTCTTTTCTTTCACTTTAACTATTTTTCAATTATCTGGTCCGATTATTGATTTGGTAAAAAATAAATAAGTAATTAAAGAAATTAATGGTTTGGGTCGTGTATCAACGGTCATCCCCCGTAGAAGGTCCATCGGAACAATTATTTATTTCAGGTTACCTCGTCTCTTGTTAAAAAAAAAAGGAAGTCTGGGGAAAATGACAGAAATATTGGAACATCAATTTGGAAGAGATGATGGAAGCAGGAGTTCATTTGGTCATGTACTAAGAATGGAATCTAGAATGCCCTTACATCTCTGCAAAGCGTAAAGGTATTCATATTACAAATCTCACTAGAACTGCTCGTTTTTATCAGAAACCTGTGATTTAGTTTTTGATGCAGCAAGTAGGGGAAAAAACTTCTTAATCGTTGGTACAAAAAATAAAGCAGTGGATTCAGTAGCATCAGCTGCAATAAGGGCTCGGTGTCATTATGTTAATAAAAAATGGCTTGGTGGTATGTTAACGAATTGGTCCACTACGGAAACGAGACTTCACAAGTTCAGGGACTTAAGAGCAGAACAAAAGATGGGGAAACTCAACTGTCTCTCCAAAAGAGATGCAGCAATGTTGAAGAGAAAATTATCTACCTTGCAAACATATTCGGCGGGATCAAATATATGACGGGGTTGCCTGATATTGTGATCATCGTTGATCAGCAAGAAGAATATACGGCTCTTCGAGAATGTGTCATTTTGGGGATTCCGACAATTTGTTTAATCGATACAAATTGTGACCCAGATCTCGCAGATATTTCGATTCCAGCAAATGATGACGCTATACTTCAATCCGATTGATTCTTAACAAATTAGTATCTGCAATTTGTGAGGGTCGTTCTAGCTATATAAGAAATCGTTGATTATCATTAAGAATAAGAAGATTAGTTAATTATTTGGCAACTCCATAGATTTATTGGATCGGTACTATTTTTTTTGAATTTTTAAAAAAGATAAAAAAAGTACTGGGGATATTGATATTATGTTATGAGTTATGTAATTTCTTGGTATCGTAAATAAAATATACGATTAATGATCAAGTTAATGAGTTGAGAAATAGATGGTTGAATCAAAATAATTCCTTTTTTTGAAGTTCAATTTCTGTCAGAGGACAATATGAATGTTATACCATGTTCCATTAAAACACTCAAAGGGTTATACGATATATCGGGTGTAGAAGTAGGCCAACATTTCTATTGGCAAATAGGAGGTTTACAAATCCATGCCCAAGTACTTATCACTTCTTGGGTCGTAATTGCTATCTTATTAGGTTCAGTCATCATAGCTGTTCGGAATCCACAAACCATTCCGACCGACGGTCAGAATTTCTTCGAATATGTCCTTGAATTTATTCGAGATTTGAGCAAAACTCAGATTGGAGAAGAATATGGTCCTTGGGTTCCCTTTATTGGAACTATGTTCTTATTTATTTTTGTTTCTAACTGGTCAGGTGCTCTTTTACCTTGGAAAATCATACAATTACCTCATGGGGAGTTAGCTGCGCCTACGAATGATATAAATACTACTGTTGCTTTAGCTTTACCCACGTCAGCGGCATATTTTTATGCGGGTCTTACCAAAAAAGGATTGGGTTATTTCGGAAAATACATTCAACCAACCCCAATACTTTTACCAATTAACATCCTAGAAGATTTCACAAAACCTTTATCTCTTAGTTTTCGACTTTTCGGGAATATATTGGCTGATGAATTAGTAGTTGTTGTTCTTGTTTCTTTAGTCCCTTCAGTAGTTCCTATACCTGTTATGCTTCTTGGATTATTTACAAGTGGTATTCAAGCTCTTATTTTTGCAACGTTAGCCGCGGCTTATATAGGTGAATCCATGGAGGGTCATCATTGACTAGTTTTCGAAATAGTCTTTTTTAAGCTTATCCCAATTCATGCATGATTCAAGATAATCCACTTGGTTGGGGAACATAATAGATACAAATACAAATACGTATGAATATACGACCTAGAGTCGTAGAAAAAGATAGACGATATTGCGGAATTGTAAAAAAAAAGATGGGTTGGGGGGGTCACACTAGAGTATGTAATCTCTATAAGTCCAGCCCCTGTGTCTGTTTCGAGGAATGATTCTAGTAATCCGATTCAATATAAAATATAAAATGCGGGTGGTTTACGTTATGGAAGAAACAAATGTATATGTGATATTAGATATTTACTAGTTATATAGGACTATTCCTAATATATATATATATTATTATATACCCTATATATATATATATTATTGATTGATTTGATTGCGGTTCACTGCATTTATATAGTTCCAATATAAGTCTTTCTGTTTCGTCTGCGATTGTGGATTGAATGAAATGCAAAAAAGAGATGAACTCAAGGATAGTATCTAGAAGAAAAAAGAAAGGAAAGAAGAATTGAATGAAAGAATGTTTCGAAACAAAGAAATGCAATAACTAGAACCGTATACATATGTATTTACAAAAACTCCATTATGGGTAGAAACTCAAAATGAGATATCGAAATAGTTCTGACGATTCAGTAATATTACCATTTCAATTCGGAGTTTTTAGTTATTTCGACCCGATAGATCTTAATCAGATAGATCTTAATGATAAAATCTTAATGAAAAAAAATGATAAAAAAATTAAGTAAAAATTCATTGGTTGATTGTATCATTAACCATTTCTTTTTTTTTGGTGCGAGGAACTTACCATGAATCCACTGATTTCTGCCGCTTCCGTTATTGCTGCTGGATTGGCCGTAGGGCTTGCTTCTATTGGACCTGGAGTTGGTCAAGGTACTGCTGCAGGCCAAGCTGTAGAAGGTATTGCGAGACAACCAGAAGCAGAGGGTAAAATACGAGGTACTTTATTGCTTAGTCTAGCTTTTATGGAAGCTTTAACAATTTATGGACTGGTCGTGGCGTTAGCGCTTTTGTTTGCGAATCCTTTTGTTTAATCCTAGAAATGTAAAAAAGTACCTTACATACTATACTTTTTTTCTTATTTTTTTAATTCGCTATACTTTTTTCTTATTTTATTAACTCAGAATTGCTGTTTGCTTCTTCTAATTATATCAACGCTTTACTCCTACAATTATTTATTTGTTGAGACAATACCCCAAGAAAGGAAGGACTGTTTTGAGGATGAGTAATTACTGGATCCGCTCGTTTTCTTCCTTCGCGTCCTTAGCTTAGTACAATGGAAACCTTTTTTTTACTTTTTTTAGGAATCGTTTCAACAAACGAGATATTTCACAATTGACATGAGACCCAAGACTTAACCTAATAAGTATTTTATTGGATTGGAAACTTCAAGTAAGAAATTTAAAAATTATCAAATTAAATTACTAGATTTAATCTACTCCCATTAAAAAAAAATGGAAATAAAATTTATATAATAAAAAGAAATCGATCAAAAAAGGGACGACGAAGTGATACAAAAAGAACTCTGTTCTTTGTTAGTCCTATCTATAAGAGGAGAGCATATGAAAAATGGAACCGATTCTTTCCTTTCCTTGGGTCACTGGCCATCCGCCGGGAGTTTCGGGTTTAATACCGATATTTTAGCAACAAATCCAATAAATCTAAGTGTAGTGCTTGGTGTATTGATTTTTTTTGGAAAGGGGGTGTGTGCGAGTTGTGTATTTCAAGAATAGGTTGGATCCATCCGACTGCACTTTATTTATGGTATTTTATTCATTTTATAGGATAAATAGGAAAAAAAGTGCACGATCTCAACGAATTATTTCTGAATAAATTAAGAAATCATATGTAAGAACCATAGCATTTCGTGACTTATTGGTAAATTTGATTCTCTATCAACCAATAATGTGAGACCATTAACATGGTTAAAGCTAAACTGTTTGAAGTCCAGGCAAAACATGGTACTCTTTCTACCGGGTACTAACGTACCGAAATGGTTTAAAAATGAATAGTTGTAATTTATCTGATATAGAACACTCATATCGATAAAATGATTTGAACCATTATTAAAAAATGGGCACTTGCTCTTTTTCCAATGCCGAATCGACGACCTACGTAAAAAAAAAATAGGATTTTTGGATTTGAAGAAAAAAAGGAAATAAAAAAAATATAGAAATAAATTGTAAATTTAAATTTTAAATTAAATAAAGAACAAATACAAATAAAGAACAAATACAAATAAAGAAAGAACTTTGCTGACAATTATAGATTTTTGTCTGGTCGGAAGAGTCCTCCTAATATTCTGGTCTTATATCAGTTTCGATGTTTTTGAATATAAACAGAAAAGAGAGGGTAGGCTCATTACATTAAAAAAAAAAGATATGGGAATGCCCATAACATAAAATAAATAATTGAGCGTGAGAGCCAAATGAATCGAAAGATTCATGTTTGGTTCGGGAAGAGATTATGGAAGTTGTGAAATTAATGGTAAGATAATCTACTTTCATTAAATGATTTATTAGATAATCGAAAACAGAGGATCTTGAGTACTATTCGAAATTCGGAAGAATTACGTAGAGGGGCCATTGAGCAGCTCGAAAGAGCCAGGACTCGCTTACGGAAAGTAGAAATAGAAGCAGATGAGTATCGAATGAATGGATACTCTGAGATAGAACGAGAAAAAGAAAATTTGATTAATGCTACTTGTGACACTTTGGAACGATTAGAAAATTACAAAAATGAAACCCTTCATTTTGAACAACAAAGAGCGATTAATCAGGTCCGACAACGAGTTTTTCAACAAGCCTTACAAGGAGCTCTAGGAACTCTGAATAGTTGTTTGAATAGTGAGTTACATTTCCGTACGATCCGTGCTAATATTGGCATTCTAGGGGCCATGGAAGAAATAACAGATTAGCCCTTTTACTTTTACTTTAGTTTAGAGTTTAGGCATTATTTTTTCCCTTTGCTTTCGAAAAAGAATAAAAAAAACACTAATGGTAACCCTTCGAGCCAACGAAATTAGAAATATTATCCGTGAACGTATTGAACAATATAATAGAGAAGTAAAGATTGTGAATACCGGTACCGTACTTCAAGTGGGCGATGGCATTGCTCGTATCCATGGTCTTGATGAAGTAATGGCAGGTGAATTAGTAGAATTTGAAGAGGGTACAATAGGAATTGCTCTGAATTTGGAATCAAATAATGTTGGCGTTGTATTAATGGGTGATGGTTTGATGATACAAGAAGGAAGTTCTGTAAAAGCAACAGGAAGAATTGCTCAGATACCTGTGAGTGAGGCTTATTTGGGTCGTGTTATAAATGCTCTGGCTAAACCTATTGATGGGAGAGGTGAAATTTCAGCTTCTGAATCTCGGTTAATTGAATCTCCTGCCCCAGGTATTATTTCGAGACGTTCTGTATATGAACCTCTTCAAACGGGGCTTATTGCTATCGATTCGATGATCCCTATAGGACGCGGTCAGCGAGAATTAATTATTGGGGATAGACAGACTGGAAAAACAGCAGTAGCTACAGATACGATTCTTAACCAAAAAGGGCAAAATGTGATATGTGTTTATGTAGCTATTGGTCAAAAAGCATCTTCTGTGGCTCAGGTAGTGACTACTTTTCAGGAACGAGGGGCGATGGAATACACCATTGTGGTAGCCCAAACGGCGGATTCACCTGCTACATTACAATACCTCGCTCCTTATACGGGAGCGGCTCTGGCTGAATATTTTATGTACCGTAAAAAACATACTTTAATAATTTATGATGATCTCTCCAAGCAGGCACAAGCTTATCGACAAATGTCTCTTCTATTAAGAAGACCCCCTGGTCGTGAAGCTTATCCAGGAGATGTTTTTTATTTGCATTCGCGCCTTTTGGAAAGAGCCGCTAAATCAAATTCTCGTTTAGGTGAAGGGAGTATGACTGCTTTACCAATAGTTGAGACTCAATCTGGGGACGTTTCAGCTTATATTCCTACTAATGTAATTTCCATTACAGATGGACAAATATTCTTATCCGCCGATCTATTCAATGCTGGAATCCGACCCGCTATTAATGTGGGTATTTCTGTTTCCAGAGTGGGATCCGCAGCTCAAATTAAAGCCATGAAACAAGTAGCTGGCAAATCAAAATTGGAACTAGCGCAATTCGCAGAGTTAGAAGCCTTTGCACAATTCGCTTCTGATCTCGATAAAGCTACTCAGAATCAATTGGCAAGAGGTCAACGATTACGTGAGTTGCTTAAACAATCCCAATCAGACCCTCTCACGGTGGAAGAACAGATAGTTACTATTTATACCGGAGCGAATGGATATCTTGATCCGTTAGAAATTGGACAGGTAAAGAAATTTCTCGTTCAGTTACGTACCTACTTAAAAAAGAATAAACCTCAATTCCAAGAAATTATATCTTCTACCAAGACATTCACCGAGCAAGCGGAAGCCCTTTTGAGGGAAGCTATTCAGGAACAGATCGAACTGTTTTTACTTCAGGAACAAGCGTCAACTTCTCCCTCTTATTCTTAGTACAAGAATACTCATTGAGAAATATTTCTGATTCGAATCATTCAAAAAAGGTTTCTTGGTATAGCCATTTAAAAAAGATAGATGGAAATAAATTGCGTCCAATAGGATTTGAACCTATACCAAAGGTTTAGAAGACCTCTGTCCTATCCATTAGACAATGGACGCTTTTCGTTCCTATTTTCTTCTTTCGTATTCTTCCTTTCTCTTGTTCGGATAAAAAACGATTACACGGAAAATATTTTAGGGAATAAAAAACAAGGATGCATATCCAAATCGATGATGTATGTATAATAAAGGGCATATATAATAAAGAATATAGAGCGGGTAGCGGGAATCGAACCCGCATCGTTAGCTTGGAAGGCTAGGGGTTATAGTCGACGTTGGTTGATCATTTTTAACGTTTCTAATTCAAAACCGAACATGAAATTTTGGTTTCATTCGGCTCCTTTATAGAAGATCGATGTATTCCAAGAGAAAAATTAGATCCATAACACTATGTTAGCTTTCTGTATGAATCCATCCAAAGCTACTTGCTTCTAGATGATCCCTCTAGAGAGGGGATTAACTAAATCCATTTAGTCTAGTTACTTCGTTCCCCTATTTCCACTCGCAGGATCCTGAGGAAAAGAATTTGGTTTCCACCGAGCTGAACAATATGCTATGGTTCTAGTAAACCAAAACCATCATTTTATAGCTATTTGGCTTCAATTTCCCTTTACAAAAAAAAAATTGAAGATCTAGTTACGATTGGAAATAAACTTTTGTATCTTCATCCATAGATCCTTTATTCATACTCATTCAATTGGAAGAGTTAATCCAATCCAAAAAAATTATGCTTCGCGACTCCATATCCATAATCCAATCTTTTTTATTCAATTTCTAATTGGCCTTGGATACAAATCGTGAGAATGTATATTCTTCCTCAAATATACTATTGAGAGGTAAAGGATTAAACCTTTTTAAGAAATAAAGTTTTTGATCGGAATATGAAAAAAACTGAAAGACCCCTTAACTATTTAAGTTTTTGATAGAACGAATCACCACTTTTACCACTAAACTATACCCGCTATATATTTATATTGTATATGAATGGACCATTTGTCGAACAAAGAGTGAGGCGCAATCAAGATAGCATCAAATCATGAAAATTTGAGCGTTGACGCTTCGTCCCGCCGGGACTTAGACTTAAATGGGCGAAGAGCAGAAAGCTTACTTAAATAACATAAAAAAAGTTATAGTTATTATACTTTTCTTTTCGTTTGATACGAAGTCATTACTGGACAGTCCCGGTCTGAAAGAATCATTGAAGCTGGATCATTGAAAGGATGAAATCTGCATACATGGTTATTTTTTTTCAACTTTCTTTCAACTGCAGATTTACTTATGAATTAAGAATTGGGTCCAATTGGATCTCAATGTTCAAATAAAGCTTGTCTCTTGAACAAATAAATGAGTTATATTATAACTACGTTTATAAATATGTGTGTTTATATTTGATATTTTTTTTTCATTTTAATAATTTTTATTGTTTAATATATGTACATATATATGTACATAATAAATATATAAATATATATACATATATTTATATATTTATTATTCCAGTTTCTTTTCCAGTAAGTAATAAATGATAAAAGAAAATAAAAAAATATATTAATTTCATATTAAAATATTAATTTCATATTAATAATATTAAGTAATAATATTAAGTAATAATATTAAGTATTATAATAAGAAATGACACTTCAACAAGTATTTTTGATTGATATCAAATCATTATTAAATCATTTATCTATGGAAATACTGGGCCTGGCCGGCCAGTACTTAAACCAAGCCGGGGGAATAAACCTTTCGTACAAAATAAAAAGTAGGGTTTTTTCTATTTGGGATATCCGTTTCGAATCATATCTAAATTGATTCCTGATCAAATTTCTTCTTATATATATATATATTTATCTATTCTATATAGATATATTACTTTATGTTCTTTTTATATATCTTATAAGTTATATTATAATGTTATTTATATGTATATAATTATATGTATATAATTGTTTTACTTTTTATTATCTATTTTATATTTTATATATCTTTACTTCACGTTAACACATAAAAAATTTTCCATTTTTAAATGGGATGGGATGGGAAGATGGCTGATGGACTAAAGCGGCGATTGCTAATCCGTTGTACGAGTTATTCGTACCGAGGGTTCGAATCCCTTCTCTCCGCTTCTTCTATTACTTGAAGACTTTCGGAATTCGAAGAATTTCGATCCCTTGATTTTATCATAGGTAAATGTATGGAATAGATAAATCATAAGAAAAAAAATTTAGAAAAACAGGAAAACTAAAAATATCTTTTTTTTATTCCTCACGTCCAGGATTACGCCCTGGATCATTGGATAAAAATCCGAAGATGAAGAGAGAAATAAAGAATTCACTACTGTATAAACGAAATAGTTGAGAGTAAGCATTACACAATCCAAGATCTTTTTTTTGAAAAGGGGAATAGGTTACTTATTTTTACCACATTAACTATTTGTTTTGACATGACACCCCAAAAAAATGAAGTGTTTTTTGAAAAGAAAGTCATTTTCACGAATTTCTTTGGAATAAGATTTTGATTCCTTCGTTATCAAAAATTTCTTGTCATATGAATAATTAGGTATTGTAGGCAACCTAATAAAGTCTTTGCTCACTGTAAGGTCAGAACGAGGAAATAAGTTGATCAAAATTCATCGCCGTGGTTATTCAATATACAAGAATTTCGATTTTTGAATCGAGGGTTCATAATGTAAGACTTATCTGGTCTTATCAATTTTTCGAATTTTGATTTATCGAATAAATCATGAATTTAGCAGAGTATTAAATCATCGAAAACTTACAGCAGCTTGCCAAACAAAGGCTAAGAGAAAAAAAAGTACAGGTATGACAGGCATAACATCTACGATTGGATTTAAAAAGGCATAAGCTTCGGGCAATTTGGCGAAGAAAAAACTACTCAAATAAAAGATAGAATTAAGACAGATGCAGATTAAACTAAAGATATTAAGCATAACAAAATTTCGTTCTTGTAGATTAGATAATTTTATTCTGATTGAGTTTTTTTTTATAAGGGAAAAAAAAAGACAAGTCAAAAAATCTTTCCTTCCATTCTCAAATGAGAATACAAGGAATTCCATTTTCATACAATATCTTAACTGAATTCCACGTAATGATCAATGAATTTTTTTGATTCTATATCTACATGTGTTGAATCCTAGCAACAATATATCCCCAATGTATTTATTGGGTTGGAATTGACGAATAACCAATACCAATATTAATGTTTATTAGTGTCGAATAGAAATTCGAAATGGGGCGTGGCCAAGCGGTAAGGCAGCGGGTTTTGGTCCCGTTACTCGGAGGTTCGAATCCTTCCGTCCCAGATCGTTTCCATCAGAAACGAAAGATGGGATCACATTGTATCCCACATGAAACATAAAATTGTTAACGAGAACATTGTTCTGAATTCTAAGAATCATTCTTAGAATCATATTTTTTCTTTCATTTGGTTTCTCACAAACGTAATCAAGTGTCAAATGTGGGTGGAAATACTTTTTTTTTAATTCAAAAAAGAAGTTCTGGGTTTATCATTCACATTCAGGATATGTTCGTACTACTCAATATTCATTTTAAAGTTAGTTACTTTTGGAAACTTTATGTCCCATATCTATGAAATGTCAATTCTCACATGAAGCATTCTGAATCGAAATGTGAATGAAAGAAAGGCCTCTTTATTCCCTTACCAAGGGTAAAAAGCCTAAAGTAAATAAATGGGGTATCCCAATTCCACAGTCTATGTGGAGACTAAAGAGTAGGGAGTTTTTGGTACTAATTTCATCACTGGTCTTAAAACTTCTAAAACTGGTGTGGGAAAAAAATAGTAAAAACGAATTGATCTGGACCCCATTTTTTTGTATTTTATCTGGTTCATCTTATATCTTATCCGGTTCAAATGAATAATTGTAAATCAATGTAATGTAGCGATTGGGGGAAATTCGTATATTGCATCTACTTGACTTTATGGAATTGATGGAAAAGAAAAATTCTTGAACCTGAAGTAAAACAAAATCCGTATTGTATAAAATAAAAAAGTTTTATTTTATTAATAATTGATTTTGTTCCGGGATTGCAAATCTATTAATATTAAAGGTTCTTCTTTTGAGGTTTATAGTTTATTTGTTCGAGAAAAATGGATCCTTCATGATTGATCGTCCCGAACAATCTTTTTAAGATGTAAATAAGTCTTAAGCAAACTTATTTATTCGTCTTTTTTAGAAATATGTTTCATTCATATGATAGAATATAGAGTTAAATAAATTGGATCCTTACCGAGCCTTCCCCGGATGAATACTTATCTATCCATAGATAGATAGATCTATCCATAGATAGATAGAAAGTATGTACTATTATATACCGGTATACACACACCGGTTGAGCCAATGACTATTCATGATTCCATATTGAATCAATTACATACCGGTTTGAAATAAAATTAGAGGAATGTTATGGTAAAACTTCGTTTGAAACGATGTGGTAGAAAGCAACGTGCGACTTGAAGGACATGATCGGCTGTGGATTCTTACATCCATCATTTTCTATAGGAATGAAGATGTTCTTAGCTCGACATAGTTTGTTCTGCTCTGTTAGGAACCTAATTTGTGTTAGGTTGTAAGTAAATAGTACATGATGGAGCTCGAGCAGAAAGGATTGATTCGTTTATCGGGGGGAAGAATCTAGGGTTAGTAACTATTAATAAGTTAGACCAACTTTGTAAGTATATCCTCAATATATAAATCGAAAGGTTAAAAAAATCGAAAAATCAAAGAAGTTTGAAAAATAAAAAGTAAAATTTTTCAGAATTGGTAAAACTATTTCGATCAAAAGTGTATCACAAGGGAATCCACCGTTCATATTCTATTTCTATAGTATAGAAAAAAATAACAAAAAACAAAAAGGTATGTTGCTGCTCTTTTGAAAGGAGTAAGGATCACCGAAGTAATGTCTAAACCCAATGATTTCACAAAGCAAAGATAAAGGATTCCGGAACAAGTAAACACTATTTTCAATTGTCTCAACAATTGAATCAGAATGAGGAATAAAAATAGATTCGAGATGAGACAAACAAAAGAGGTTAGAGACGGCTCAATAAATGTCTAAGGGTTTCCCTTCGAACTCTGTCAGAATACCCAACTTGAGTTATGAGTACGAATGAGATTCTTTTTTCTGTAAGGAAGAATAAAAAAACGACTCAAATCATAGTCTAATTCATGATTTTATGGATCCATTGCCTTATATACATATACAGAAATTTAGAATCCTTTTTTCTCGAGCCGTATGAGGAGAAAACCTCCCATACGTTTCTAGGGGGGCATTGTTTATTTACATCTATTCCAATGGCCATCTACCGAATCGTTGCAATTGATGTTCGATCCCGAGAGAAGGAAGAGATCTTAGAAAAGTAGGTTTTTACGATCCGATAAGAATCAAACTTATTTAAATGTTCCTCTTATTCTATATTTCCTTGAAAAGGTGCTCACCTACGGGAACTGTTTGTGATATTTTAAGGAAGGCAGAATTATTTCAAGAAAGAACTTCGATTCGAGTTAATTAAAGGAAAAAACAAAATTAATAAATAAAAAAAAAAGGGGGGGTAACTAGTATCTATCTTTGTGTAATTATTTACACCACATTTGCCTTTTTCTTGCTGTATTCATACTTAATTTACTTTTTTTCTTGTTTTGTTTGTTGCGGGAATCCACCAACAAATAAGGGGTTAATCTTGCTTATGGTACCTCTATTGATGAATAAACCCGAGATTTTTTCTTTACTTTACCTCTTTCGTATTTTTTTTTTTCATCCAAATTTATTATTATGTTTATGTTGTGCCAATCCAACACAAGTCCTTATTGATTTACTTAAATTTGTTTCTTAACATTGGATTCATATTGACAATGGTGCATCGAAGAATATAATTCGATCGTAGATAAATAGATCCGTTTATCTCCACCCCATATTGGTTTTTTCTTTCCTTCACTTCAGTCAAATGATGGGTTTGCCCTAACCGGATTACTGGCATACAGATGTATTTTCTTAACGAAAAAGAAAAGAAAATTGATAAATAAAATGGTGGTTTGTCACAATTTTGACATCTCTATTGGGAATCTGTTGTTGTTTAATCTGATCTGTCCATTTTGGTATTTTTGGTGTTTTTAATTGATCAACAAATCTTTCTTTTCGATTTGTTCTAGTTCAATGTTTGACGGGTCGTGCAGTGCAATTCAATTGATTTTTTATTTTGACCGTATTTACATATCCTATTTATTTATTCGGGTTGCTAACTCAACGTAGAGTACTCGGCTTTTAAGTGCGACTATGATCTTTTACACATTTGGATGAAGCAACAGATTCGTCCAGACTATTGGTAGAGTCTATAAGACCACGACTGATCCTCAAAGGTAATGAATGGAAAAACAGCAATGTCGTAATAAAATATTATATTTTTTTATTATTAATTATTAATTATTAATTTATTATTTAATTTATTATTAATTTATTATTTAATTAAAGGTAGAACTTTGAGTTTATCCTTACCGGATCGTTACAAATTTTTTCTTTTTGGAAGTGAAAAAAAATTCCCCATTTACAGTTGGGTCTAGTGAATAAATGGATAGAGCCCTATGGCTCTAATTCTGGTGAAATAAAAAAGCAACGAGCTTTGTCTTAATTTGAATGATTACCCGATCTAATTAGACGTTAAAGATAGATAGTGGCTGATGCGGGAAAGGGTGGGTTCTTTGTGGAGTGGACCATTGGATTTTCTTTCTTTTTTTTTAATGAATCCTAATTATTCTTTATATGGATTGGAGACGGATGTGTAGAAGAACAGTATACTGATAAAGAGAATTTATTCCAAAGTCAAAAGAGCGAT